>NC_056735.1:880509139-880759139 GCF_019279795.1 Protopterus annectens | reverse complement strand
AAACCTACCCTAGCAACAATGCACTCCTAGCCTGGAGGAGTCAAGCTAACAAATTCCTTTTTGTAATAACTACATGTCTCACTTCATGCAACATGTACTATTCTCTCTTATTACATACTAAAAGAATGCAGTTTAAAATGAACAGTAATAATGTGACTTATGAAGCTGTATTTTTTCCAGCTCTGCATACAAATTATATTTGCTTTTTAACAATCATACTATAGCATCATTAATAAACTGAAATTATTATACATTTTAATAAGTTGGTCTTGTCCCGTAACAGTTTTCTCCCTCTGACACTATTGGTGTCATACCATACATATAATTATATATATATTTTTTTAACTTGATAAAATACGCCTTAGCGTCATAGTAGTCGTATCATTTTTTGTCAAAAAGAACTGTCATTGATTTGTGCATGCAGTGGCATTTTATGTGCAGGTGAGGTTAAACATATTGTAATCACAGCCTTTAGAATAGAAAATGCTAAAATGATTGCAAATATAATAAAAAGTACAGTGACAGTACCCTGGATTATGCTAGTTTTTAGGTTACTAAAAATACTGCCCAACCAAGTGTCCAATTTTTGGATGTGCTGTTCAACTCTTTGGCCCTTTGTTCCTTGAAGTTTGACAGTTTTTTTTGTTCATTATGATAGTCACTAATATATGAACTGCAACGACTCCTTGTGAGGGCACATGAACCCCTTTTTGCAGCAAGCATTATATTAAGTGCCATTCGATTTTGTAATATCACAATTTGCATTTTAGTCATTTTTCGATTTGCCATTTTGATTTGATGTGAAGTTTTGTTGGCCACCTTCTGTAGAATTTGAGCAAGCATAGTAATTTTAAGCATTGTCCTTTGCACTCCATACCCAGAGTTGAAAATTGAAAATACTTGCTCAGTCCAGTGGATTGCTTGCTTATTTCTCAGTCTACCCGCCAGTGGGTGTTCGAAATGTTGAATAGCAGGAGTAATATAGCCTACAAAGCAACATTCAGACCAGTCTGTAGGCAACCAGGGGTAGGCACGATTACCACATATGTAGTAACGGTCACTTACCATGCCCATGCCACGCCCCCAGTCATAGCTTTTTAAGTGCAAAGAGTTTAACACACTTTTATGCCTGGTGTCATTACATTTGCTTTTTCTTACTGGTACAGTCCCATTTTTGGCATAACATGCGTCTCCATGATGTGTGGTTGCAAGTTGAAGAAACACAACTTTTGAAAAATTAGTTACATTACGCCAGGTTAAGCTGATGTCATTAAGGTCTTTTTTAAATGACACCTATGATGCAGGGGTAGGAATCATAGGAATCCCTGCCTTAGGGTAATGAGATACATGCAAACATATTCAGCAATTTTTGTTTAGATTTTTGGCATATTGCCGAAGGACCAGTAAGAAACTGTTTTTTCTCGACCAGTTTATAGAAGGGAGCAGAAGCAGAAACAAAGCAAAAGTACCTGTTGTCACTGGATTTATTATGGACTGCTACTGAAGTTGACCTTCTTAAAGGGCAGATGATTTGCCTGTTACACCTTGATCTCCCTCTGTTGGCTGCGATGATTCGTCTGGGATCCCCACACAACAGGTCTTCTTGCAGTGAGGTGAATGGATCCACGTTGGTAGTCCTGCACAGCGAATAATGGTCAAGGTCATCAACAGGACCTGGAAAGGACTCTTCCACCTTGGGCTGAGACTGTTTTTTCTCTGGAAATTTTTTATGCAGACCCAATTAGCCAGTTGTAGTTGATGACAGGGTTGGTCAGGAGGCTTTGGTAATGCTGCTTTTACTGTTTGATGATATTGCTGCAAGATTTTGAGGAGTTGCTTACAATAAAAAATTATAAGCATCATTTGACAAAGTTAAATCGGCATTTTCCACTGGAGGGGTAGCTGGAATGGCCATGGGTCTCCCCATTAATATTTTATACGGACTCAACTTTCTGGTGGCATTTAGTGAGGCCGTCATACTCATTAAGGCTAAAGGAAGAGCTTCGGGCCACTTTGAATGGGCTTTAGTACAAATCTTTGAAATTTTATTTTTAAGGTTTCTGTTTACCCTTTCCCACTAATCCAGATAACTGTGGATGGTTGGGGCAGTGAAGACTCAACTTAGTATTAAAACCTTTACATAGTCCGTTAAGCAATGCATTATTAAAATGTGTTCTCTGGTCACCATTAATAGAACATGGTATACCAAATCTCGGTATATAGTCATACAAAAACTTTTTGACAACTGTGGCTGCATCTGCTTTGCAACATGGGTAAGCTTTCACCCATGCAGAGAACATAGAGACCATAACCAAGATAAATTGAAAATGATTAGTCTTGGGCATCTGGATGAAGTCCAGCTGTATGTTAACAAAAGGTCCCCAAGGTGGAGGTAAACATGCAGCCTTACTGTTGGCATGTTTTCTTACATTATATTTTAATCATACACTACAATTTCATACATACTGAAGTATCAAAGAGGAGACATGAGAGGCATACCATCTTTGGGTAATTTGATTAAATAAAGCTGTCTTACCTGTATGGGCCGGTAGATGATATGACCTTACCAGGTAAGGTAGCAAAGAGGCAGGCGCCACCAGTTGGCCGTTCAGATGTCGCCGTATGCCATCAGTGGATTTTCTACATCCATTCTTGAGCCACCTCAGAACTTCTCCATGTGATGCTTCAGCTTGAAAGGCTGACAGCCTTATTAAAATCAAACAGATCATTACTGTTGGAGTTTGTCATAGTTACATGCACAGATCTTTACAACAATCTTCTACTGCTTGTTTAGGACTTGGTCTGCCAAATTATTGCCTTTTGTTACAGCATCTGTTCCCTTTTGATGGGCACAACATTTGATTACAGACAGCTTTTTAGGTAACAAAGGTGCATCTAACAATGATTTTATGTACCCTAAATTTTTTTGATTTCCTGAAGAGGTTAAAGACCCTCCCTCTCTCTCTCTCTCTGCAAAGTTGCCCAAATTTATGTACCACCCGAAAGCATAACAGCTGTCTGTAAAAAATATTGGCCACCTTGTCTTTGGCTAACTCACAGGCTTTTTGCAAAGCCACTAGCTCAGCTCTTTGAACAGAGTGAACACTCTCTAATCTTTGTTGCAACAATATTGTTTCCTCGGTGCAGACTGCTATTCCCGAGATCAACTTTCCTGTTTGATCTCTTCAACAGGAACCATCCACAAACAGATGCATGTCAGCATTGGGAATAGGAGTGTCCTTTAAGTCCTCCCTAGGAGAAAGCAAATAGTTAGTTGCACTCACACAATCATGCTCTTCACCGTCCTCAGTAGTAGGCAACAGAGATGCAGGATTTAGAACAGGGCAGCAGATCAGAGAAATAGATGGATCAGAAAGAAGTGTAAGTTCATATCTAGTTAGACATGCAGTCAAGAAGGGATGAATTTTATTTTAAGTAAAAAAGATGATTCAGAGTGACGGATAGCTACTGTAAGATCCTACTCTGAGATATTAAATGACCAAGATAATGTACCTGATGGTAACCATAGCTGTATTTTTTTTTTTTGTTGACTTTGTGTCCTTTTCCTGCAAGGATAGTCAGAGGATGCAAGGTATTTTGTTAACATTGCTGAAAGGAATTTGGTGCTGTCAGAAAATCATTTACATATAATCACTAACACAGACCCACCCAAAAATGTCACATTTTCCAAATCTTTTGTGGAATTTGAGAAAATAATGAAGAAGATTCAGTATATCCTTGTGGCAACAGTGTCCAGTTATATTGCTGTCCCTAATAAATAAATGCAAACAGAAACTAACTGTCAGGGTGAATATGTATAGAAAAGAATGCTGAATATAAATCTATCACAGAAAAATAACTAGCTGTAGGTGGTATGCAACTCACTATTGTTGCTGGATTTGGAACAACAGGAAAAGTAGGCAGTACTGCATTACTTACACCCCTTAAGTCTTGTACAAATCTATAAGTATCCTTTTCTGGCTTTTTCACTGGAAAAATAGGAGTATTACAAGGGCTTTTAGCTGGTAATATTATTTCTTGCTGTATTAGAGACTGAATTACAGGTTTGATTCCCTGCTCTGCTTCCAGCTTTACTGGATATTGTGGAACTCTGGGGAGTGGTTTTGATGTATTTAATTTTATTTTTACTGGTTTTGCAGATTTTAATATACTGAATTCATTAGCATGTTTAACCCATAAATTAGCAGGTACTTACTGCAGCAGTTTTTAGTTGTCCGTATGCCTTCAAAAAGGCTCCTCCCAGCTTTTGCTAAGAATTGTAACAATTCCCCCACTGATTCTGCTGGAACATCTAGACACACCCCCTCTGGTGTACAGCAAACTGTACCACCCAGCTCACACAGACGTTTCACTGGCACAGTTGTACTCAAAGCCTTTCTTGTCAATTAGACCTAAAGAAATGAGTATAGGTTTTAAAACAGGATATGTAACATTAGCATTTGTTACACCAACTGGCTTTACTTTGTTCCTATACTGGTATTTAACTGTCTGAGGACTTAATGTTTTTAGTTCCACCAAGAAGAGAATTGGCTTTGCATTTATTTCTACTTTAACATAGGGTCCTTTTTGATTCAGTGGCAGCAAAGGGATTAAGATTTATTTTTGTTTTATTACCCTCCCATAGTCAGTACGGTGATTTGCAGAACTTATTATGAACTTTAAGTCTTTTTCCTGCCAGTCTATAAGCACTTGTTTCATCTGAGTTTTGTACAGGGTTTGCAAACCCTGCACGAAGGCAGCTGCAATAGCTGGTTTAGCTTTTTCATTTGGATTTGGCATTTCTAAATGTTTAGCAAACATTGCTTGAAGATGACTCAAATAATCTGCAGGGGCTTTTTCTTTATTTTGCCTACATGCCTGACACACTTTTGTAATTTACAAGTGCTATCCTTTAATTTATTAGTGCTTTCCTGTGGAAATAAAATTTATTTTAGCCCTTTCAGGTAACTGTGTTCTTATTTTATTGGAGTAACTTTCCGAAGCATCTGGTTTAAATCTGTCAAAGTAGGGTTGTAATAGCTTTTTTTTCTCAATTCCTCTTTAAACCTTTATGGATGTTTTTTTTTCCTCTTCTTTCAGTTAGAAAACATTTAGACATAGTATGCAAATCAGCATTAGCCCCCCCCCCCATTTTTATTTTTAAAGGTGCCAAAAAAAATCTTCTGCAGAGGCAATAGCCTCTTGTCCTACCCTATCATGTGATTGCTTGTGATGAGCCACAGGAGTGTCAAACGCTAGTGCTCCTGTTGGAAAGGTAGAAGCTTGTTGATAATGATAGGAAGAAGGAAGGAAAAAAAAACTTTTTAACTGCAGATGCTGTTTTAAAGATGAGAGCTAACAGCAAAACTAAGTTGAGATGTAACAGTACCATGCTGACCTTGTGCTCAAAAAAATGCAGAGGTCTGAGAAACAGCAGAATCTTGTACAGGAGCCACTCGACCGGTACATATGGGGGTGGGGTGCAGTAGCTGCTGGAGGATTATTATTCTTTTTAGACATTTCTGCTTTTTGGTCATTTTCAGTTTGTTTTAAACCTTCTAAGACAGGATAGAGGGATCCCTTTTTACTGGTCTGAACTGCTTTTTTAACCTCTCTTACTTGTTGAAACTATTTCTTATTAACATCCTGCAACCCTCTTAATGCTGATTCCTTTTCCCTTTTAAGTGCTTTACTGTACCAAGAATAAAATGCTGTCATTTGTTCCCCACTTACTTTGCTTTGCTTTTTTTTCCAAAATGCCTTTTAATGTCAGCAATTTAGTATTGTCATAAGTTCAATTTAATGGAAATACCCCACCAGCACAATTCTTAGTAAGCTGAAACCAGTCATACAGATATTTACAACTTTTCTTCCTATAATTAAAATACATAAAATATGCAGGTATTTCCTTTTCAGGGATTTGCTCTTGCTTATCTTTGCTCCCATTTTTCTTATTTTATAAATCAGTAATAATAAAAATGTTAGGCTTACCTTACAACTTCTGGATTCTGGCAGTTTCAAAGAAAATAACTGTAGTAATCCACACACCATACAGGGAGGGAAGGGTAGGAAGTCTGTCACCATGCAACAACAGAGGAGAGGTTTCATTCAGCCTTTTCCCACAGCACCCCCTTGCTTTTGGCCCTGCACAATCTCAAAAGTTACAGCTCCAGTATTGTGGTTGGGATAACGGGGCAGATAGGTACTGTGTCCAGAACTGACCACTCTTTCGGACCCTCTGAGGGTACTTTCACACAATCACACTAAGTCCCAGCATGCTTTTGGGCTCATGAATTTATTTTAACAATGCATACCTCTACGTCCTATCATGCAGTAGGCTCATGAATGTGTTGTATAGTCTACATCCCAGTCATGCAGTGGGCTCATGACCTTGTTTTAACTTTACAGTCTACATCTCAATCATGCGGTGGGCTCATGACCTTGTTTTAACTTTACAGTCTATCTCCCAATCATGCGGTGGGTCCTCCCACTATTACTTGTATATCTTACAACCACTCAGTCAAGCAAAGACACAGTCATGCACTTACATTTGCTAAAATAGTCTAAAAAAAAAAACCCTTTTCCCCTTACAAAACAATTTCCCTGCCAAGGCTAGTATGTTTACACACCCTGAATAGCTACACATCTGAGTCTCTGATAATTCCATACAAAGCAGTGTGGAATTCACAGAAAATCTGTGATGGGCCCTATTCCAGAACTGCCCTGCAGCAATACCAAAGTTCAGATCCGAGTCACGGCACCAAATTGTTAAAGTCATAAATAAATAACATTAAGAATTTACCTTATATGCCTTTAGTCAGGAATAACACTTCAGTATGTGCAAACAGAAATGTTATTCTTACAGCGCAGGGAGTTGGTTTTCATGATTATTGATGAAGCATTTTCACTTTACGTACAAAAACTGTAATTTTATAAATTTTTTTATCAAACTGTTCATGCACTTTCATGACGTTATAATGACTGTGTCCTATAGAAAACTTTGCAAATGTCCTTATCCCTCGTGATTTTCGCCTCAGACTTCACGTGAAAACTTTCCTATACATGATTTACTGCTTCCAAGGGGTATTGTTTCTGGCCTTGGATGTTTCAAATTTACCCTAGCAACAACGCACTCCTAGCCTGGAGGAGTCAGGCTAACAAATTATTTTTTGTAATAACTACATGCCTCACGTACTAGTCTCTCTTATTACATACTAAAAGAATGCAGTTTAAAATGAATAGTAATCCTGTGACTTATGAAGCTGTATTTTTCCAGCCCTGCATACAAATTATATTTGCTTTTTAACAGTCATATTATAGCATCATTAATATACATTTTAATAAGCTGGTCTTACCCCATAACATATGTTATTATTGTTTTTATTATGAGTATGTTTAACTTTACTGTTAGTATAATGTTATATCAGATTGAACTATTTCCTACATTTTTTATGTAAATCTTCTACCAATTTTATTTCTGTAATTCTCTTGATCTTTTTTTGGAAATTTTTATGGAAACTTCTTGAAACTTTATGTAAGTGTTGTTGTTACCTTGGAGCTTTTCTCCCTGGGCCTCCACTTAAAATGGGCTATTTTGGCCCAGTGGAGTTTCCCTGGTAAACAAATGCCAATAAATAATAGTCACATCACTGATCTCTCCTTCAGGCCTGGAGTTTCCCTGGAGGAGCAGTGCACATATATTGAGGCCTCTTTGCCTGGTTTGAGGAAAAAGTCTTGAAGATTTTTTTTTAATTGAAATGTTAAGTTGTACTAAAGAGAAAATAACCAAAATGAAGCAGTTTTTTTTACCTCAAATGCAAGTAAGTTTAAAGAGTGAGTTGTCTAAAAAAAAAAAAAAAGTTGTAGAAATTCAGTTTGTGTCTTAACACTGTACAGGTTATGAGCTCAGTTCCATTGCTCACAACCCAATTTTTGTTTATAACAGAAAAATAACATGGTTCCTGTAGCAGAACCCAGTGCAGAACACACATTTTACATCTGTCCAGTCCTTCTTCCAGATTACAAAGGTGATTTGACTTTCCCTGCAATAATATAGCAGTTTTTTGTATAAACTGTAGAAATAAGTTAGGTTTCCATTCACCGGTAAATAGAGGGGCTTTTTTATGTCAGGCCCATATGTTGTAGAATTTATCAGAGCCATCAGTGTTTCAGGAAGTATATGCAGCCAGAGTTCCTATTCCCAGAAACAAATTCCTCAGTTCTATGTTAAAATGTAGCACTTTTCAGTTACAAGGAAAATCCAAAGGACAAAATTCTCCTTTTCCGTTGATGGAAATGACTGGTTCCCAGAGTCACTTTCTGCCTCTTCTCCCAAGTGATGGATTTTTACGTTTCCTTCTCACTACATTACTGTCTTGCCTTATGTTATTGAAAAAATTGACCCGTTTTCTTTAGTAGCCATTTGGGGATGTACGGTCATACCAGGTCTTAAAGTGCACTCCATCTGCAGTCTGGCCGTGGAATGTATTTCATATCCTTCCCAGTGCAAATCAGTGGGTTTGTTCAGCATTGCTGTCAGGCTGTAAACCCAACAGTTACTGTGATGTAGGACATTAGTCCACAAAATGTTTAGATATAATGTCTTGTGGGTCAGATTTGCATGTCATAGTCACTGGAGAGAGGAATGATTGTTTATTTTGAATCTGTTAGCCAGGGTAGACTACTAATCCCATTGGGCCTAGTTCAATCTCAGCCCAGGGTAAACACAAGAGATATATAACACTATGTACAGAATGAATGACAAAATGCAATATATATATATATATATATATATATATATATATATATATATATATATATACACATATTATGTAAAAAGTGCATATTGTACTTGGTTCAAGGGTATAAAGATAATAAATACATTTTTATTTATTTATTTTTTATCCTTTTTTTGACTGGATTAGTCCACTAGACTAGTAGTCTCTTTTCAGGGGAGACCCAAGGTGGTATTTATACTATTAGGGAAATTTGTCCAGGTTGTTAGGGAACCTTCTTCTCTTTGGAGCTGCGTCATGGTACAGGAGGGCTCCTACAGCAGCAAGGAGAAGGCCCAAGGGTAGCATGAAGTAGTAGAAAAAAGCTATAGAGAGTTTGGAGGTGGAAAGTGAGAATTTAGAGAAACATTTGTTCAATATGGAGCTTCAGAATGTAAATAAAAATTCCTGTGTGGTGGATATTAAAAAGTAGCAGTGTTTAGCTGCCTTGGAGAAAGAAATGAGTGGGTCTGTGGAAGTGGTGCAGATAACAGAACTGGTGTCAGGAGGGCTTGCATATGACGATCTGGAGGAAATATTCAACCAGGATGAGCCGTGTGGCAGCTCCTCTGTTTCATGGGCGTGAAATGGCTGATTCCTTTTCCACATCCTCCTTACTTCTGAAAAAGTTATCAGGCGAAGTGCTGTCCGAGAATGTAGCCAACGTCTTAATTGTTAGTTCAGAGTGCTATGGCAGAATCCTCCCGTCCCCGGGGGATAGCCATCTTCTAAAAAGGTCAAGAAGTCTAGGCCTGATCATGTTCATAGGTTCATAGGTTAAGTACTAGGCTAACTGCCCCTGCGAGCCATTGTAAGCCTAGCCAATTATCCCATGTGAGACTCAAACTCTGCACCTTGTGTTTGTAAGGCAAACACCTTAACCATTAGGCCACCCTCCCATCCCCTAGGCATTGAACAAGCCTTGGGTAAAACCCTGCTATTCCCACTGGGGATCTTTAGCAATATTTTTTCTGAAGTGGGGTGTTTGCCTTAATGAACCTCAGCAATTCAGTTTATTGGTGAGATTTCTGTCCAGCCTCCACCAGACGTCTGTCTAAAAGTAAGTGAAAGCCCTGAAGACCATCCGGTGCTTGCATTGGATACCTCTGCCATGACACCATTGGAGGCCGGCTTGAATCTAAAGGGCATTAAGGAGGAACCACAGCTGATTATTTCCGAAGGAGCAAGGGAGATTTTTCAAATCTTAGTTTGGGAGGAGATTCCTGGTACTCTTATTGAATCCCACCAATAAACTGAATTGCTGAGGTTCATTAAGGCAAACACCCCACTTAAGAAAAAATATTGCTAAAGATCACCAGTGGGAATAGCAGGGTTTTACCCAAGGCTTGTTCAATGCCTTGTTGGCTTTGAAGCCTTCCGTGGTCTTCCACCCCTCTTAATAGGGCAGAGGAGTCAAGTTCCTTAGATGAAGACTTGAGATTCTGGAGAGGAATCCTTAGCTTAATTCTCTCAAATTCTTCTCTAGATTATGGCTCAGAGGAAGAAGATTCTTTGAGTTCATAATTGTTTACTAGGCTAATGGTCACAAGGGCCTTTTTAAGCCTACCCATACATCCCAAGACTGGCAAGCTCTGGTATTCTTGATATGTGTAAGCAGGGGCTTGGGAGATGAAACATTTACAACCAGAGGCCTAGGAGATGAAACATTTACAGGCTGCCTGTTTCTGTTAGAGGCATAGATGCCAAACCAGAGATGAATTTCCTGTTCCCCATCAGATTGTCCAAGTTGGAACTCTGCTTCACATGGATGGGGAAGCCTATTCCAGAGATGGAGTAGTCTCTGGGATACATACCTGTCTCTCCAGCAAGTTCTGTTTATATCACATGCAAAGTTTAAGTCTTTAGAATGAGTAATTCTGGTGCAGTTTTTTTTTTTGCAGATATGCAGGATGCCCATCAGAGTGGGCTCTGACAGTGCTGTTATGTGAGACATAGATCTGCCCTCAACAGCCTGTAGAAGGCAGAATACAGGGATAGGGCCTTGAGGCGGTCTGCATAGGACATGTTACTTGCGCCGTGTGATCTTTCAGTGAGGGATCTATGTGGATGTTTCCATTGTTGGATATGCCTCTTTAGGTTCATACCAAAGGGGACACTGTACTCCATGGTAAGTATGATGAATGCCAAATACAGTGGAACAATGACTTCCTTGGACCTAGATGCCATACCTTTGTTTATATGTTGTGCAACATAGAATGATTTCCTCCCTACTGTAGACACATGATGGTCAAAGGCTAGATTTCTATCTGTGTGTGTCCCTAAGTCCCTGACTACTGTTACAACTTGAAGAGGTGTGTTGTCAATATGATAGTTAACATGTGTGGATGACTTCCCAAAGAATACTATTATGTATTTCTTGGCATTTAGTTTTAGTCCTCTGATACTAGTTGTTTGCCTGAGTCAGCCCTTTCTGGAGAACATTTGTGTCGGTGTGGGATTCAGTGACGGCTTACAATTTGCAATCAAGATTTAGTCAGCCAGAGGCCATTAATATTCGACTTGAGTTCAGAGAAGTAAACCCCAAAAAGGAGCTGTCCCAGGAACGATCTCTGTTGTTGTCTGGCCTCTTTGTAGAGGTGGGCTCCCGAGTTCTAACTTCCTGGGTCTTGTCTGTGAGCCATTTGGCTATCCACCGGGTGACATAAGGGTTTTTATCTACTTCTTGAGTTTGTCAACAATGCCTGAGTGGGGTATTGTGTCAAATGCCCTGGCCAAGTCAAGTAGGCAGTGTGAACCATTTTTGCCCTCATCCATTGCTTTGGTGACCTTCTCAAAGAAGTCCACCAGACTGAGTATGCATGACCTGCCCGTGATGAAACCAAAATGTGTTGGGTCCATTGTCTGGAGGTTTACTATATAATTATTGATCATTTCTGCAGTAATTATTTTCATGGATATGCATAGGACAGTTGGGAGACTTGTGGGTGTGTAGTTTCCAGTTTCTGTAGATGGCCCACCTTTGTGCAGAGAGATGACTGTTGCTGTTCTCCATTCATGAGGCATGAAACCTGTTTGGAGGCTACAGTTAAATAGCAATTCCAGACTGACTGATAGGTAATGTTTTATGCTGTTTAGAAGGTGTCCGGGGATATTAGAAGGTGTCCTAGGATATTGTCTGGGCCCATTGATGCAGTGCTCTTGGCCTTAGCAAGAGCATTAAGGACCTGTTCCTAGTGATACCAGAGGGAGTTATATTTGATGGTATTTCCAGAGAGAAGGTTGAGGGGGAGAAAGCGGTAAAGTTGGAGCTGAATTTGTCAGCCAGTAGGTTTGCTACATCTTCTGGCTCAGTATAGGTGACTCCATTTACAACAAGCTCTGCCCACAGTTGTGTATTGCCTTCAAAGTTGCAGACATAGCTAAAAATGCCTTGTTGTTACCCTTGGCCTAGGAGGCCAAATTTACCTCAGATTTGACTTTGGTTGATTTAATTTGTCCTCTGAGTTGTTTGTTTAGTTTGAGAGTGCTTTTCTCCAGCTATACCTCCTAATGTTTGCCATGATTTTCTTCCTATTGTTATACAGTCTGTTGATTTAGTGATTCCACCAGGGTGGCTTGTTTTTTGAGTTAGTTCTGTACTTCCTCCTAGTGGATACAGCTGCTTGTGTGCAGCTATTAACAGGCTTGTATAGGGTTTGTGTTAACAGATGTGCTTAGGCAGCAGTGTTCTCAGGGTTTGTGGGGGCTTGACATTTTGCCAGTTTATTACTTAATAGCAGGAAATTAGCCTTAGAGTACTTCCTGAATATTTCAGGGTTAGCTGGGGGTTGAGTCCAGATTTCCCTTTGTAAGAATAATGTTGCTTATATTATGGAGTACTTTAAATGGGATTGCACCCAGGTCTCTGACATCAAAAAGAGATATTGTGAGCTATTACAAATGGAGTCTTCTAAGCCACCTGCAGTTCCTCCTGTTTTGGCAGCTCTTTTGGATACATTTTCTGCTACCTCTGTAGCTCCAGACTGTCAGTCTCATGCCTCCAAGAAACCTAATACGTTCTGTAAGGTGCCTGAGGGCTGCAATTTTTTTTTTTGTGCGTCTTTCTGCTAATCCCTGTGTGGTTTCAGTCTCTACAGATAAGCCTCCTAAGCTTTTGCCCTTCTCTAAGCTCCTTCCTTCATGTATGAACAGTAAAGCTATGGAAAGATTGGATAACAAAGTGTACACTGCTGCTACTTTGTTCTTTGGGCTGCTAATTACCAAATCCATATGACCAGATCTGTGTTGGCTTCTCAGGTAACTAAAGTTGTGCCTGATCTACCCGATTCTGAAGGGAAAGCTTCATCTCTCTCTGTGCTTGGCTGTGCTCCCAGGTTGCTCGTCACGCCATATAATGCAGTTATGATGTTGCTGTTGCCTCTTCCAGGGCTGCTGCCTTGGTTCTGTGATGAGGTGTTATCCAAAGGTAGGAAGAGGTCTAGGCATATTCCTCCTGCTATGTCTATTTAGACTCTTGCTTCTCAGAAATCGTCCATTTAGGGCAAACATATTTCTGTCTGACATTTTGTCTTGTCCCCCAACTCAGCCAGGTTCCCCTGTACCTCCCCTTTTCTCTGTCCCTCCCCAATTGGAAAAAGTTCTCCTCAGATTCTTGGGTGGTGTCCATCATTTGTCACAGGTATTTCATGGCGTGGAAGCCCCCCCCCCCTTTGCAGGCATTCCACAGCCTCCTCTAGACCAGCTTTCTCATTTCTCATAGATTTTGCTGTACCTTTTTGATCAAGACACTATTCAGCCTCTTCCACCCACCCAAGTGGGAAAGGGTCTTTTTTTACTCCAGAATGTTTCTGATTCCCCAGAAGGTGGGGACTTGGAAATTAATTCTTGACCTTTCTGTGCTCAGTACTCTTCTCCTTTGACGTCCCTATGGTCTCTTCTTTCAGGATGCTGTTGCTTCAGCATTCTTGGCTTTATGGCTTCCAGCATCCCCATGCTTCTTCTTTCCAGGCTCCTTATTAGGAGGCTACATTGGAATCTCAAATTGGTGTGGCTGCAACATTGCCACCCCCTGGAGTCCCCTCTTCCTCTACTTCCTTGTCTCAAATTCAAGCTCCAATGGTGGGTTTGGCAAATTTCTCTCCACCCAGTACTGCCCTTTCAGGCTCTAGTTCCTTCCCAAGAACTATTCACTTATGCTCAGACCTGGGGTGGTGTGCTCATTGTGGCCCACAGAAAGTTCAGGATGTTTTTCGTGTTTCACTGTTGCAGTCATTACATTTGGGTAATCTGCTGGCAGGTTGCCCTCAGTCAGCCTGATTAACAAAGTCTTGGGTCCTGGGTCGGTTGCTGTCCCTTCTTCTATGACGTCAGGTCTTCAGGGGTATAAAACATGCAGCCAACGCCATTTTCTTCAGTCTTTCTTGCCGTGTGGTGCCCGAAGCAGAAGCAGTTCGCAAGTGCTGGTTGGCTGACTCCTGAAATTTTCATTTTCGAGTTTCAGAACTGAAGTCTTCAACTAAAAAGCTAAGTACCCCGTTGGGGAAACTTTTTCTTGCTCCTTACCGATGTCAGTAAAAGTTAATAATTGCATTACTTGTGGGAAGCAAATACCTCATAAGGATTTTAATTTGTACTGTATTCCTTGCCTAGGCCCTGACCACAACCTACCTTGGTGCTGGTTTTGTGCTAAATTTAATCAACACAGTATCAAACGTCGGTACATTTTTGCTTCTAAATATTTTGGCTCACGCTTTAATTATCCAGAAATGTCGTCGGTTAGCAATCTGACTACCGGAATACCTAAAAAACGCAAAGAAAAAGAGACAGGCCGTTGAGGTCCAAAACTGCCGACGACACTTCTCTTAAGCCAGTCGCCAGTTCGCCGGTACTCAGTGAGGCGCTTTCGCAGCCCCTGATACCCGCTACTTCTGATTCGCAGGCCTCTTCCGAGACCCATTCAGAGTCTGGTATGCCGTGAGATGCTTCAGTTATGGAACCCGCGGATGTCTCTACCTTGGATGGGTCTGGAGCCGCTGTGCAGGCACTGGCTTCTGAGGGTGTTTTCAGGCCTACAGATTTGTATATTAGACCGACGCCATCTTCAAAACTAAGGCCAAAATCTAGACCTATGCCTAAAAAAATGACGTCTGGGCCACATGTGCAGGCCCCTTTGCCTAAAAAACTAATTATCAAAATGGCTGAAGATTTAATTACTCTGATCAGGGGTAGCCAACCCCCCCCCCCTTCTAAGAGGCCTAGGCAAGACATTGATTATGAATCTTCTGAACAGGATTCTATTTCTTCTGACTCTTCCAGTGAACAGAAATTGTCTATACCTACTTATGAGGACTCTGATGCAGAAGATTCCATTCTTTCTGCTTCTCCCCGAGGATTTTTCTTTTGGGGTAACTTTGCATACCTTAAGGGAACATTTCCACTGGAAAGTCAGGATTTCTCTGAAAGAGACTTAGGGATTTTCTTCTTCTTCCCCAGCATAGGCCTTTGGCTATACCTCCTGTTCTAGACATTGTTGATGTTTTTTCAGAATCTAGTATGGCTCCTGATTCTCTTTCTTGTAAGCCAGAAAGATACTACAGGGGTCCTGACTCCCACAAATTCCTTTTCAAAAATCCTATTGCAGATCCTGAAACCATTTCTCAGGGTCCCAAGGGCATTAAGGTTTCTACTGCTAAAAATCCTACCCCATTCTGATAGAGATTCCAGGGCGCTGTATAGATGGGGTAAGAAGGTTTACACTACTGCAGCCTTGGCAATCAGGGCTTTAAACTGTCAATTTCATATGCTAAAATATCAACAGCATATCATGGGATTGCTTAAACAGAAAATTATGTTAATTTCTGACTGTGTGGAAAATAAAGGTTTACAGGATTTATTGCATTCAGCTGAACAAGTTGGAAAACATACTTTGCAATATGGTTTTGATTCTTTGGCGGCCTCTTGCAGGGCTGCTGTAACTGGGTCTGTGCTAAGAAGGCATGCTTGGCTCAAAGAGCAAACTCTGATCATGTTAAAGCAAAATTGTTGGATGTTCCTTTACAACAGGACTGTCTCTGTGGTAATAAGGCTGAAGAAGTTTTAAAAAAGATGGAAGATAAAGCTAAATCTATGCAAACTATGAAAGATTTCTTAAAAGTGCAACCTCCAAGATTTAGTAGGCACTGGCCTACTAAGAACTGGTCCTTTCCAGTTCCTTCGAGAGCCACTCAAGTCAAACCCAGACATTCCAAAGGCTCCAGGTTTCAGTCACAAGGGACTTTTAGAACAAAGCATTGGGGTGCCACCTCCTCCAGATCTGGAAACAACAAGATACCTCCCTATGGTAAGCAGTCTCAATGATTTCCCTTTACACTTACCAAGCACTTACCTTTTAGCCGCCCCTTTGGGGGGAAAACTGGCTCTTCATGCAAGAAACTGGCAACTTATAACCCAGGACAAATGGGTTTTAAATATAGTATCCCAGGGATGCAGATTTCATTCCCACACGTTGCCATTTCCAAACAGATGGCCAGACCTGCCCCCAAATCAGTGGGCAGAGGCCCAGAAGCAAGTACTTTCCCTCATGAACATGAGGGCTATTCAACCAGTACCAGAAGTGGAAAAGGGACAAGGTTTCTATTCAAGACTTTTCCTGGTACCCAGAAAAGACAAAACATGGCGTCCAATTCTGGACTTATCTCCTCTAAACTCCTTTCTAGACATTCCAAAAGTCAAGATGCTGACTCTTCACCAGTTACTTCCTATGCTAGGCAAAGATGCCTGGTTGGCAACTCTAGATTTAAAAGAGGCTTACCTGCGTATCCCGATCAGGGAATCTTGCAGACGATATCTCCGCTTCAAAGCAGGCTACTTGCATTACCAGTTCTCTGCACTGCCCTTTGGCGTATCTACTGCACCCAGGGTCTTTACAAAGTGCCTGGCTCCAGTAATTGCATTTTGCAGACAAAGAACTATTCAAATATATCCATACCTGGGCGATTGCCTAATTCAGGCAGAAAACAAGGACACTCTTCTAAACCATCTGGCATTTGTAAAAAGGGTTCTAACTTGTCTAGGGTACACTATAAACGAAAAGAAATCACAACTGGTACCCTCTCAAAAAATTACATTCCTGGGTGCAAGCTTGAATACAACTGCCCACATGGCTTTCCTTACGCCAGAGAAACAAATTAATTTGGAGACTTACTTCAAACAGGTGGCCACAAAACCCTGCTTTCCGCAAGGCAAATACTGCAAGCCTTTGGGGTTCATGGCCTCCTGCATTCTTCTAATTCCATATGCAAGACTGCATATGAGGAAACTTCAGTGGTACTTAAAAAGTCTATGGAGCCAGCATTGTCACAGCCTGGAAACAATGATTCCTATCATACCTTGCCTGCAACTAGAGTTTCTATGATGGGCAGAGGCCTGCCACCAAAACAAGGGACTGCCATTCACACCACCCCCTGCTGCCCAAACCCTGCTTACAGACGCATCAGACTGTGCTTGGGGGCACATATGGCAGGGAAGTGCATTCAGGGCAAATCGAGCCCAAATCAAATGCACCTTCATATCAATCAAAAAGAAATGCTAGCTGTACAGAATAAACTGACAGCCTTCAAGGAACTATCTTCATCCAGGACAATTAATGATAAAGACAGACAACACCATGGTTATGTGGTACATAAACAAGCAGGGGGGTACACACTCCTACCCCCTTTGCAGACTAGCCATGGCATTGTGGAACATGGGCTTGACCTATCAAATACAACTACAAGCTCAATTCCTGCCAGGAAAGCTGAATACTCTGGCAGACGAACTAAGCAGAAATCTCATGGACCCACACAAATGGAAACTGGAACCATGGATTTTCAATATGTTGACCTGCAAATGGGGGAGTCCAGATACAGATCATTTTGCCTCACCCCAGAACTGTCAGTTGGACAAATTCTGCACAAGAACTCATCACAAAAAAGCCTGGAAAGTGGATGCTCTAGCCTTCAGCTGGAAAAACCTATCAGTCTATGCCTTTCCCCCTCTGTTTCTGCTCTCCAAAGTTCTACTAAAAGTCAAACAGGACAAACCAAAAATGATTTTGATTGCTCCAGACTGGCCTTGACAACACTGGTACCCACTCCTGCGCAATGTGCCACACCTTCCACCGTGGCACCTGCCTCAGACACCTTACTTACTGTCTCAGCAGAACAACCAAATTCTGCACACTCAGCTCCAAACTTTGAATCTTGCAGCGTGGCTAATCACCTAAATTCACCCTTAGCATCCCTCAGCAAACCTGTGATGGATGTCATTTTGGAGGCAAGAAGGCCTAGTACTAGAAAATCTTATGCTGCAAATGGAAAAGATTCTGTGCCTGGAATCAATCTCAAGGGATAAGCACAGCAGTGCCCAATATTCCTCAGACTTTACAATACTTAACTGAGATGTTTCACAAGGGCCTGTCCTTCTCTTCCATAAAAATCCATGCCTCAGCCATTTCAGCTCATTACAACACAGAACCTCCCCTCTTCTCTCATCCTCTGCTAAAGCAGTATCTCAGAGGGGCCAAAAACGTAAGACGACCCAGGAGAGCTCCAACCCCTGCCTCAGACCTCAATTTTGTATTGGAAAAACTCACTCTCCCTCCTTTCGAGCCAGCTGCTACTGCAGACTTAAAATTTCTCTCCTGGAAAACAGCTTTCCTTTTAGCAGTCACTTCAGCTAGAAGGATTTCCGAATTACAGGCTCTTATGGCAGTGGAACCTTTCATCATTTTTCATGCGGACAGGGTATCTCTCAGGACCAATCCATCCTTCATGCCTAAGGTGGTATCCAGTGTGGCTCTTAATCAGACCATTCATTTGCCAACTTTCTTTCCCAATCCACAGGACAAGGGGGAAGCAGATTCTGCATTCATTGAATGTACACAGACAACTTAAGATTTTATTTAACAGGACAAAATCTCAAAGAAAATCTGAACAACTACTGGTGGCATTTGCTGCAGGGGCAGAGGGAAAGGCTATTGGTTAAGCCATTGTATTTGTTTCTGCTGTATATACCATGGAAAAACTATCCCCCAGGGGATCAGATCCCATTCCACCAGGGCTGCATTTACTTCTACAGCCTTTCTCAGAGGTGTTCCTACCAGGGACATTTTAGAAGCTGCTACCTGGAGCTCAGTTCATATGTTCACCAAACATTACCATTTACCTTTTTTCTCTAAATCCAGATGATTGATATGAAAAGTAATAGGGCTTTGGCCACTCTAAGATAGTGGCTGGATTATGATTTTTGAGATAAAAGAAGTTTTGTTAGGTAATATGACATTTAGGAGAGAGTGGCGAGACATGCTGATGTTGGGTCTGTTACGCTGAGATATAAGCTGAGTGATGTTGAACTGTACCAGAAGAGTATGCATTTCATTAGAAATGGGGCTTAACAGGTTGAGATTGAAGTCTGGAAGTATTATGAGATTTTTTAATAAATTATTTCTTTTAGTAGGTTAGTTAGTTTGGGAAGTGAGAAAGGATGCGGTAGATATGCTGCACTGAGATGAAGTACTGTATTTTTGTGGAAAGGAATAGATGCAAGTAGCCCCTTTGAATAATTATTTGTGTTAGTGTTTCTTTGAGCATGTAGTTGGATGTTTAAGTGTGATTGTTAGCCATAACCCATGAGTCTGTGATAGCAAGTGACTCAGGCTTATGTATGGAAATGAAGGCATTAATCTGGTCACCTTTGTTAATTAGTGTTCAACATCCCTGCCTTTGATTGTAAGGGATTAGCTGTCAAGCCATCCCACAATAAGGCTTCCAGTACCACATGCAGCTTAGATAGATGGCTGTTCCAATCTTCACTAAAGATTGTCAAACAAATATTCCACATCATAGGGGTCAGTAGGCCTCCAAATTGTATCCATATGTCACTGCAGTGCAGCTTATGCTCCATTTAAACTAAATAGCATGACCTTGCATTGGAAAAATTGATCATGGATAGAAAATACTGTTCCATGGACTGCAAGGTTAAGGGAATCTGCCAGTACTCTCCTCTAAGACCAGTTATGATTAATTACTAGGTTTCTACCAATTACTCCACTCTTGACAGTCTGTGAGCATCATCTTTTTTTTTTAGCCAGTGAAAATCATTGCAGATTCGTGTATTGTCATCATGTTTGGGTACTGGCACAATCACGCTACTTTCAAGTTGCAACATTTTCTTGATCTCCAGTCTTAATGTTTGTGTCCGGTCATCAAGTGTTCTGCAAGGCTAAAGTAACTTTTTCCCCATGAACTTGTAACAGTGTCATGCTGTACTAGTTTAGTCCTGTCTAGTAAAACAGAAAACGCATCCAAATTTTTTTGAAGGAATCCCTGTACCTCCCTCCTCTGGTTTGGCAATTCTTTGTCTGTGTGCACTTCAGATTTGGAATTATGAACCTCCATTGGTATTTCAAGATGTTCATCATCTTGCTCACTGCTGCAGTAGCCTTGCTACATGAGTTGTATCCTGCCAAGGATATAACAGCCGGCTAGCTTCCAAAGCTTTAGTGCACCTTCCGTGTGCTCAAACCATTAGGTGGTTTGGCTGAGCTGCCTAAAAACACAGTTTTGAGAGTTGAGCCCTTTGCATCTTTCCTGCCATCAAAGAGAGTGCTCCTTTGCAGGCTTTCGAAGTTTGAGGTTTGGCTTATGCTGTTCCTTTACCGAGCAGATAAGTTTCTTGTGGGAATAAAACATTCCACAGTTTAAATTTATTATTTAAATAAACTTTACTAGTTAAGAATATTAATTTTCATCATGGAGTTGTGGTTTAGCAAACTGTGGTGAGACTTAACTGTACTTTTAAACTGGAGCACACAGTTTTTCCTGTCAGTTTTAAAAGTAGTTTTAAACCATTTTGTTCTGTAAATAAATTGTTTTTGTAGGGCCTGGCAAATTGTATTAAAGTGCTCTTTACTGTATTTTTGTGAGGAAAAAGTGATTTTTAATGTCTAAATGTTTGCCGGCATATGCTGCTTGTTTTCCCCAAGAAAGAGGCACCATTTTCATCTTGACCATGGAACATATTACTGGTCCCTTGGTTGGTCCTTCTTCCAACCACAAAAAGAAAGTTAATCGCCAATAAGGCAAAACAACGTACCCAACACACTAGTCATAGGCGACTCTATAGTCAGGCACACTGATGTCCCACTCACCAGGCTAAACAAGGAGAAGGTTACTGTCAACTGCCTGTCGGGTGCCAGGATCCGCCACGTAACCCATGCACTCAGGTCACTCCACAACAAGTATAAATATGACTCTGTCATTGTCCATGTTGGTGTGAACGACCTGAGATGTACCTCCCTGGACAACATGAAAAGAGACATGGAAGAACTCTCCGATCTTGTAGCCAGGCAGATATGACCCTAGCCCTGAGTAGCATTGTGCCATCACCCAGAATGATGCCGCAGTACAAGGACAAAATGATTGACTTCAACAATTGGCTAAGCTTCTGGTACCATTCTAAAGGGATCCAGTATCTGTCTGCCTGGGATGACATGGTCGACAGACCATGATGCTTTGCCAGAGATGGCGTGCACCTGTGTCACCCCTGGGATTCCGGATACTGGCTAAGGTTCTTGCCGCCCCTATAGTGCCTTTTTTAGGCAAGGTTCAAAGGACAAATTCACCACCGTAACAGGAACAGACTAGCAAAAGCTGAGGGTGACGCTACTCAATGCTAGAAGTCTAAATCTCAAAATGCACTCACTCGAGGCACTCCTTAAAATGGAGAACATTGATATCTGTGTAGTGACTGAGACCTGGTTCAAGGCTCCAGAGAGCACCCCTGCACTACCAGGCTATAACTCATACCACACTTTTTGGCCATGTAACCTGGACCGGAACACCAAAGGCGGAGGTGTGTCTGTATTCATTAAGGATATCCACACCTCCAGGCTAGTTGCTCAGCATAATGCAGCCGAGGTTATCCAAGTGCAACTAACTCTGGGCAAAACTGCTATCCAAATTGTAGCTTGCTACAGATCACCCACCATGCCCCAGGATTCCCACTCCTCTTTTCTTGATGTACTGGAAAATATTAGGGTTCAACCAAACACCCTAATAATGGGTGATTTCAACTACCCCACCATTAACTGGGAAAACTACTCATGTACCAACTCCTTCGCTCACCGCTTTCTGGAATTCATAAACTCCAATGCCCCGGATCAACTTATCCACACCCCCACCAGGTGCAACAATATCCTAGATCTAGTCATTACCAATATGAGTGACCAGTGTTCCACACCTGAAGTCAATGCCTCATTGGTCCGATCCAACCATAAGCTAATTACCCTATATATATATCCACATCCTGCCTCCACCCCCCCCCCCCCATTAAGGAAACCATGGTAAAAAATTTCTCCAAAGCCAACTTCATGCTTCTTAAGACAGAAATGGTGAACTTCATGACATCCATGCAGATGGACAATACAGTTACGACTACTGAATCCTACACAATTGCACTTTAGAAGCACTTACATGAGTGCATGGATCGTGCTATCCCAAACAGAAACAAGACGCTATCCTCCAAAAAAAGGAAGCCAATCTGGTGGTCCCCTGCCATAAACAAACTGTACAACAGAAGGAAGAAACTCTTGCAATAGAGAGTAAAATCCCACGAGTGGAGGTGCTCCCTGGTCAGCCTCAGTAAGAAGCTGCGATCCCTGATAAAATCCTCCAAAACTAGTTATGAAAACAAAATCGCCAATGATTCTAAAGACAACCACAAAGCAATCTGTAGCTATGTCAAGAATCTCAATGGCAACACTCAGATCTGCTCTGAGTTACAGCACAATGGCACTAAATGTACAGACCCAACTGATATTGCCAACATCCTGGCAGATAGGTTCAGTGCTAACTTTACCCCCCTCTCACCCCCTAAAGAGCCCATCTCTATACCGGCAGAATGCAAAGTTCCTGTAATCACGGCGGCACAGGTAAAAACCACACTCTCCAAAGCCAAGAACACAGCATCCATGGGACCAGACAACATCCCAGGCTGCATTCTACACGAACTACAGAACAAACTGGCACCCCACCTAAGTACCATGTTCAATCATAGCCTCACCTCAGGCTTTGTGCCTGCTAAATGGTGCACAGCAATGGTTTTCCCACTCCACATGGGGGGAGCCACCACGGACCCCAGGAACTACCGCCCCATTAGCCTGACGAGCTTGGTCTGCAAGGCCATGGAACGTATCATCATGGAACTTATAAACAAAGACATTGGTAATCTCCAAACTCTGGATCCCACCCAGTTCGGGTTTGTAAAAGGCAGATCATGTCTCCTAAACCTGATAGATTTCTTTGAAGCAGTCACCAAAGCCGTAGACAAGGGTAAAGTGGTTCACAAAGCCTATCTAGATCTTGCCAAGGCTTTCGACACCATCCCCCACTATGGAATTATAGATAAACTCACTAAACTAGGTATAAATCCATATGTCACGATGGGTTGCCAACTGGCTCACCGACAGAACCCACACTGTGAAAGTAGCAGACTCCAAATCCGTTCAGACCAGTGACAAGTGGAGTACCACAGAGTTCAGTCCTGTGTCCTCTCCTGTTTGGTATCTACTTTTCTGAAGTACAGGCTAACACAGAAGGTCTTTGGCTAATGAAGTTTGCAGATGACTGCAAACTAGGAGCCATAATCGAAACTCCTAACGATGTGGACATCCTACAAAAGGGCCCCACTGAGACAGATGCCTGGTGTCAAAGCCATGGCCTCAAGCTCAATGCCAAAAATTGCATTGTCACCCCCTTTGGTAAAAACTCTGTACCCATGAACTACAACATAGGCGGTAGTATACTTAACACCGAAAGTGTGATAAGAGACCTTGGGACACAGGTGGACAGTAGTCTCTCCTTTGATAATCACGTTGCCACAGTAGTCAGGAAGTCCTTCTACGTGGCACACCTCATCACAAAAGGTTTCTCATCCAGAAAAAAGAGGCCATTTTTCCCCTCTACTCATCACTCATTAGACCCATTATAGAGTACAACGCCCCTTTTGGTATGTACCTCACAAGACATCTACAACAACTGGAAAGGCCACAGAAATACCTCACAAAGAGGTAACTCCAGCTTTACTCCGTCGCATATCGCCTACTCAGAGGTGATCTCTGCCTAACATACAAAGCTATGTCAAACCCAGAGCTGTTGGACATGCTGCACTTAAAGAAATCCCAATCCCTCCGAACTACACGCTCTAGGGACCTAAACCTTGTCATCACAATAAACAGAACATGCCTGAGGGATAGATTCCTGTCCCAGAGACTTCCCATACTCTGGAATAAACTACCTATCTATATCAAACAAAGCTCCTCATTAGCACTCTTCAAGAAAAATCTTGATGATTGGATGGGAAATAGGAAATTCACCCCTGGGATCACCTCTATGGCTCTGCTAGACGGTGGCACAGGAAAATTATTTTCTTGGGTGGCAAAAGCCAGGGTACCTTTTTGGCTGGGCTTGTATAGGCCCCAGGGCCGATAGCCTAGTACCTACCTACCTGTGAATAGCCTTTGACACCACAGCCAGCTAGCAGTTTGCCTCAGTTGCAAGCAAGTGACTCCACTGTGGCCGTTAGTTGTACCACACAAGATTATTTTACCCACATCCCTCTTGTGTAGCACGTACAGCCAGTATGGACTGGGTTGTTAACCATGTCCTCTGCAGCAGTTGGGGTCCACTCATTGTGCAAGAGAGCGACACTGTTATCCTTCTTAGGAGAAGGAACTAGTAAGTCTTTCCTGTTTAGTCAGTATATTGTGCCCATTCTTAGGGAAGTTGCTGCTGCCATTACCAACTCTACTGGTCTCAGTTTTCCTGACAAAAAGGAACAGAAAACTAAACATGTAACTTGTCAGATTTCCTTAGAGAGAATAGTTTACTGGCTTTGGCTCATGGTTTAATTCAGGCTATTAAGCCTTCTTATAAGACAGTTTCTAGTAAAAGAAAAAAGAATGTATCTTTTCCCAAAGAGATTCATGATTCTGAATCTGGATAGGAAGATGCAGGGACATGTGCCGGGTTTTGTCCTCAGATTTCTGATCTCCCTGTGTGTGGGGTCCCTTTCTCCAAGACTATTTTCAAAATATGCCGGTGTTTTCAGTGGGACAGTCTCTCAGAAAGTACTATGATTTGTTACAAATGTAATTTCCAGAACCTTCATCCATTACTCCAGTACTTTCAGCTTTGGATGATGTGTATGTCACTGCCTGCAGGTTTCCTGATAGTCAGCCTGCTGCCCCTAAAAAGGCTGATAGAATTTGTAAACGTTCCTCGGTCTTAAGTTTTTATACACTCATCACAAACCTGACCCAGCAGCCATAGCTTTAATTAATTCCTGTCCTACACTTCCTGATAAGGATGGGAAAAAGTGTATGCATCTGCAGCTTTGAGTTTTCAGAATTTTAATTTCTCGGGCTCGTATGTTAAACATTTATTCTGACTAATTTGGAAGGTATGAGGAATGTCTTGTCTGCAGTCTCTTTTTCTGCTTTAAATGTTTTTTTCTGGGGTGCAGGATTCAGACAGTGCCTTTGCTGACATTCCTGCCTATTCCCAAGGCCTTGACCTTCACCTCTTTCTTTCAGCCTTTTCTTCATCTGGCTTCCATTACAACCAAGGAGTTTGAGAGCACTTGGGGTTTCATTGCATCCACCATCCCTATGCTCGCTCTGGCCAAACTTCACATGAAGATGTTTCAGTGGTTCCTGAAGTCAGTTTGGCTTCAGCACATTCATCCCCTAGAATTTGTAGTTCCTCTTCTACCTTGTCTCAAGATGTAACTCCACTGGTGGATACAGCAGTTGTCCTTAAATCCCCAGCTTCCTTTTCACCCCCCTCTTCCCTATCAGGAGCTGTTCACAGACGCTTCAGATGTGGATGGGGCGCAGCTTTTGGCTCCATAAAGGTGCAGGCGATCTGGTTGTCTGTTCAACAGGTCATCATTGTCAAAGAGATGAGAGCCCTTCTGCTGGCTTTTCAGGCATTTTATCCTCTTAGACAGCTAAACAATTTCTTAAAGGCGTCCTTCATGTTAGGCCTCCCAGGAAGCCTGTTTCTCCTGCCTGGGATCTTAATTTTGTTTTGGAGAAATTGACTGTGGCTCCTTTTGTGCCTACAGCTTCAGCTTCTTTGCAGTATTGCTCTAGTAAAAGCCCTTAGACAAGTGGCTGAGCTTCAAGCCCTTATGGCCTGTCCTCCTTTTTTGGTATTTCATAAGGACAGGGTGTCCTTGCATACTAATCCTTCTTTTATGCCCAAAGTGGTGGATGAGTTGTCCCTTAATCAGTCTATTCATTTGCCTACGTTTTCCCACTTCTGCACAGTTTGCTAGTGAGAAGGTGCTGCACACGTTGGATGTGGATAGATAACTCGGATTTTATTTGGATAAGACTAAAGCTGCTAGGAAATCTGATCAGCTCCGTTTCCTTTCATCCTAGGTCCTTGAGATTAGCTGTATCCAAGCAGACTATTTCTTCTTGGATTTCAAAAGCTATTTCTTTTTGTTATTCTTTTCATGGTAAGAACCTTCCTTATTCTGTAAAGGTTCATTCTACTAGAGCTGTGGCTTCTTCTGTGCTCTTTTCAAGGGTTTCAATGCTAACTTTATTCTTCAGGCAGCTGCCTGGACTTCTGTGCATACTTTTAGGAAGCACTACAAGTTGGATGGAATTTCCAGAGCTAGAGCTGATGTTGCTAGGGCCATCCTTCATGGCTTCCTAAAGAGCTCTTCTGGTCCTTCCTCCTCCCAAGTTTCTTCCTGACCTTTGGCACTCTCCCTAATGTTATGAATACTGCAGCAGTGAAATAGAAGTACATAGTCCAGTTGTGTAAAATCTTACCATATTGGTAGATGTCCGTCTCTATACTGTTGCAGTATTCACGCCCTTCCTCCTCTCCCTGGTCCATTTCTCTTCTGGATGTACTTGGTTACCCGTTAGTTTTCCTTGGACTGGCATTCCTATTGGTACATCTGGATGTCACCATTGTGTAATATGCTACATGAGGAGCATACTTGCGTTGTTATGAATACTGCAACAGTGAAGAGAAGGACCTCTACCATTATGGTAAGATTTTACACAACTGTACTTTATTCGCAAATCTGAACAGCTTTTTGTTTCCTTTCATCCAAGTCTTTGGGTTTGGCTGTTTTTAAGCAAACCATTTCTTCCCAGATTTCTAAGGCCATTTCTTTTTGTTACTCTTTTCATGGTAAATGTCTTTCCTTATTTGTAAAGTCTCATTATACGAGGGCTGTTGCCTCCCCTGGTGTCTTTTCCAAGGTTCTGGATGCCAATACCATCCTTGAAGCTGCTACTTGGTCTTCTCTTTATACATTCACAAAGCATTACAAGTTGGATATTTTTTTCCAGGGCTAGTGCTAGCTTTGCCAGGACGATCCTGCATGGGTTTCTGGAGGGGTCATGAGTGTCATCCTCCTCGCAGGTTTCCTCTTGACCTTTTGTACTCTCCCTTCAGTTATGAATACTGCATCAGTAATGTGGAAGGACATAGTACAGTTGTCTAATAATTTACCATAACAGTAGATGACCTTCTCTTCACTGCTGCAGTATTTGCTCCCTCCGTCCTGCCCCCTCTGCTCTAATGTGTTATTTCTTGCCCTCCTGGCTGAGGGGCTCTTCTTCCTTTTTTCCTTCAGGATGTATATGTTCTTCCTTGTCTCTTGGGACATTCTATTCCTCCTGGGGCTTTTACAGTTGCGTGTGCATGTGGTTTTGCATCCCTTTTATGCCTTGTGCGGGGAGCATATGTGTGACATACTACACATGTAAGTACTAAAGGCTCTAGTGAACTGGCCAGACATTAGGCTATCCTTGGCAGGAGATCTCTTCAGTTATGAGTACTGCAACAGTTAAGAGAAGGACATCTGGTATTATGGTAAGATTTTGCACAAGTGTACTTTCCTCAGTTAGGAGACTGATTTTACTCAAGAATGTCTTTAATGCTAAAGAAAGAAAACTCTTTAACACCATTTTCTGATCTTTCTTTCCTGAATCAGGTTTCGGTAGTGCCCACATTCAAAATGCTTTCACTGCACAGTCTGTTACCCCTTCTTCCTCATTTGAGATGTTCATCGTGTTTTACTGTTGCAGTCATGACTGCAGGGTTCTCCCCTGCCGGCAGGCAGTCCTCTGTCGGCCAGAATCCCAAAGTCTGGGTCTGGCGTCAGCTGTTCAACCATGCTCCCTGACATCAGAGTGCCAAGAGTACAAAGCTGACAGCCGACGCCATGTTCTCCAGTCTTTCTTGCCGTGCGGTGACAGCAGTTCGCAAGTGCCGGTCGGCTGACTCCTGACAATCTTTTCTGAACAAACTTCAGTCCGAAGATTTTCTTCTCCTACTCAAAGCTAAGTACCCCGTTGGGGAAACGTTTTTCTTGCTCCAGTCCGATGTCAGAAAAAGTTAATAATTGTATTTCATGTGGGAAGCAAATACCTCATAAGGATTTTCATTCTTACTGTATTCCTTGCTTAGGCCCTGACCACAACGTAGCTAGTTGTCGGTTTTGTGCTAGATTCAATCAACGTACAATTAAACGAAGGTACGATTTTGCATTTCATTACTTCGGTAGGAGTTTTAATTACAAAATGTCGTCGGATACGGTTCCAGCTACCGGAGTTCACAAACGACGCAAGGACAAAGACAGGCCTCTGAGGTCCAAATCTGACGATATCGCACAAGCAGAGCCAGCTTCAGGTTCGGCCGTCGTCAGTGAAGCGCTTTTGCAGCCCCTGTCGTCGGCCATTTCGGAACCGATGGCCGAAACGGACTCCCACGAGGAGCCAACTAGGCCTTTGAATATTTCAATTGCAGGACCTTCGGACAATGCTCCTTCGGATGGGTCCGGAGCCGCTGTGCAGGTACCGGCTTCCAAAGGGGTTTTCAGGCCTACTCAGCTTCTAATAAAGGCAAAGCCAAAGACAAAGGCAAAGACTCCTTCTAAATCAAAGACTGCAACACAGGCCTCTTCTGATCCGGCTCCCAACTCACAGAAACAGTTACTTAAGATGGCCGAGGATTTACTTACTATGATTAGGGGTTCACATCCCCCTCCAGATAAAAGGCCAAGGCAGGAAGTTTATTATGACTCCTCTGATCAGGCTTCTGTTTCTTCAGTTTCTTCTTCTGACCAGGAATATTCTTTCCCTCCTTATGAGGATTCTGATGCTGAGGAATCCATTCCTTCAGCTTCTCCCCCTGAGGATTTCTCTTTTGGGGAAACTTTGCATGAAATGAGGGAACATTTCCACTGGGAAGGACAGAGTATTCGGAATCTAAGAAAAGACTAAGGGATTTTCTTCTTCTTCCCCAACATAGACCCCTGGCTATTCCTCCTATTTTGGATATTGTGGATGATGCTTTTTCGGAGGCTAACTTAACCCCTGACTCTTTTCCTCCTGCTCCTGTTAAGGCTGACAGATATTACAGGGTTCCTGATTCCCACCAGTTTTTATACAAGAACCCTACTGCTGACCCTGAAACCATTTCTCAGGGTCCTAAGGGAGTTAAGGCCGCTTCTGCTAAAAACCCCATTCCCACTGAGAAGGATTCCAGATCTTTAGAAAGATGGGGCAAAAAAGTGTACACTTCTGCTACTTTATCTATTAGGGCTTTAAACTGTCAGTTTCATATGCTGAAATGCTGAAATACCAGCAATTTCTCCTGTCTGTTTTAAAACAAAAGCTTACTTCCATTTCCGCCTGTGCATATGATAAGGAATTACATGACTTAATGCATGCCACTGAACAAGTTGGGAAGCATGGTTTACACTGTGGATTTGATGCCTTGGAGGCTTCTTGTAGGGCTGCTGCGTCTGGCACAGTAATTAGAAGGCATGCGTGGTTAAAGGAACAAAATTTGCCAGATCAAGTAAAAGCTAAATTATTGGATGCTCTTGTTCAGCATAATGTTTTGTTTGGATCTAAAGCTGAAGAGGTGATTAAAAAGATGGAGGACAAGGCAAAATCCATGCAAACAGTTAAAGATTTCTTACAAGTACAGCCACCCAGATTTAGCAGGAATTGGCCTACTAAAAATTGGTCCTTTCCCAATTCAGACAGGCCTCAGAGGGGTAGATACAGACGCTCCTGAGGAAGGCCTCAATCACAAGCCTCTTATAGACCAAGACAGTGGACTGCTTCCACCCCTAGGGGAGGAGAGGACAGGTCACAAACTCATAGGAAAGAGACTCAATGACTCCCTCTGTTGGGCTGCAGGAACTTCTTGCCTGGAAGCCCCTCTCGGAGGAAAACTTTCTCTTTTTCACCGAAATTGGACTCGTATAACCCAAGACAAGTGGGTTCTGGATGTGGTTTCAAGAGGTTACAAATTCCATTTTCATACCCTACCAAGGCCAAGCGGATGGCCAGATCTTCCAAAACACCAATGGACAGAGGCCTTAAACCAGGTGGAAGCTCTTTTGGCTATGAAAGCCATAGAACTAGTTCCACTTTCAGAGATGGGACAAGGTTTTTACTCAAGGCTCTTTCTAGTCCCCAAGAAGCAAAATTCATGGAGACCCATTCTGGATCTGTCAGTCTTGAACACTTTTCTAGAGATACCAAAATTCAAGATGCTTACTCTACAGCAGCTACTTCCAATGCTGACCAAAAATGCATGGATGGTAACTTTGGATTTAAAGGAGGCATATTTACACATTCCCATCAGGCAGGAACGCAGAAAATACCTCAGGTTCAAGGCCGGATAGAGGCACTTTAAATTCTCTGCGCTGCCCTTTGGATTGTCTACTGCGCCCAGGGTCTTCACCAAATGCCTGGCTCCAGTAGTAGCTTATTGCAGACTCAAGGGAATTCAAATTTACCCATATCTGGACGACTTGTCTTATTCAGGCAGACAGCAAAGAGGTCTTACTCCAGCATCTACTGTTTGTTCAGAATCTTCTCAAGTTCCTGGGATTCACTGTAAACATAAAAAAGTCAAGTTTGACACCCTCACAACAGATAATTTTTCTGGGCGCTTCTTTAAACACAACAACCCAGATGGCATTTCTGACATACTAAAAACAGTTTCAGCTGGCTTCAACTTTCAAAACCTTGGCAACTTTAACTCAGCTATCTGCAAGGAGATTCCTGCAGGCTTTGGGTTACATGGCCTCCTGCATCCTTCTCGTACCATATGCAAGACTACATATGAGGAAAATACAGTGGTACCTAAAAAGTGTATGGTCTCAGCATTGCCACAGTTTAGACATACTGATCTCCGTCCTGCCTTGTCTTCAAAAGGAATTCCTTTGGTGGTCCAAGGCATGTACTCTAAACAAAGGAAAACCCTTCTGTCTGCCTCCTGCCACTCAGATACTAACCACGGACGCCTCAGATTATGCATGGGGAGCCCATTTGAGGGACAGCTGTCTGCAGGGCCTTTGGACAAAGGATCAGAAGCACCTGCATATCAATTTAAAGGAAATGTTAGCCCTTCAGAAAGCTCTATTGGCCTTCAGGAATCTTCTACAACCAGAACAACTACTGATACGGACAGACAACACCACAGTTATGTGGTACATAAACAAGCAAGGGGGGGATCTCATTCCTACCCCTTTTGCAGACTAGCCATGGATCTATGGAACACAGCCCTAGCTTGCAATCTGGACCTTCAAGCTCAGTTTCTATCAGGGAAGCAAAACTTCCTGGCAGACAGTTTGAGCAGAAACCTTTCGGATCCACACGAGTGGATGCTGGACACCGAAATATTCAGGATGATAACAGCAGTCTGGGGATGTCCTCACATAGATCTCTTTGCATCCCATCTCAATCATCAACTGCAGAATTTTTGCACCAGGACTTTCCACGAACAAGCTTGGAAAGTGGATGCCCTATCATTCAGTTGGAGAAACCTCTCGGGATATGCCTTTCCACCTCTTCCTCTTCTTCCACGGGTATTATTAAAGATCAAACAGGACAAGCCCAAGATGATAATCTTGCTGGCCCCAAATTGGCCTTGACAGTTTTGGTACCCTACTCTGAAAAACCTATGTCTGGAGTCCCCTTGGGTTTTACCACAGACTCCGAACCTTCTGTCTCAACATCAGGGTCAGGTACTACACTCCCATGTCAGAACTCTCAGCCTGGCGGCCTGGTTAATCCAGGGTCTTTGATTCATTCTCTCCTACCCAAGCAGGTTATGGATGTCATTTTAGAAGCCAGACGTCCTAGCACTAGAAAATCTTATGCAGGAAAATGGAAAAGATTTTGTTCCTGGATGCAGGCTCAGGATTCTGATCCTCTTCTTCCTATCATTCCTTTGATTTTACTTTACCTGACAGATCTCTTACATAAGGGTCTCTCTTTCTCTTCCATTAAGATACATGCCTCTGCTATTTCCTCTCATTATAATACAGACCCTCCAATCTTTTCCCACCAGCTCATGAGACAGTTTCTCAGAGGAGCTAAGAACTTAAGACCTCCTAGATCTCCTCCCATTCCTGCTTGGGATCTCAACTATGTTTTGGAAAAACTCACCTTACCTCCTTTTGAGCCTGCTGCCTCTTCTGACATCAAGTTTTTATCTTGGAAAACAGCCATCCTGTTAGCTCTGACCTCTGCCAGGAGAGTTTCAGAGTTGCAAGCTCTTATGGCTGTAGAACCTTATATTATTTTTCATCAAGACAGGGTGTCTTTAAGGACTAATCCTACATTCATGCCTAAGGTGGTTTCCAAAGTGGCTTTAAATCAAACTATTCACTTGCCAACTTTTTTCCCCTCTCCTCAAAATAAAGGGGAAAAGATCTTACATTCCTTGGATGTACACAGACAACTACATTTTTACCTGGACAGAACCAAGGACATCAGAAAATCAGAGCAATTGTTTGTTTCTTATGCTTCAAGTTCCCAAGGTAAAGCCATTTCAAAACAGACCATTTCTAAATGGATTGCTCATGGAATCAGATTTTGTTATTCACACCATGGAAAGCAAATCCCAGGGAGTATACGGACTCATTCCACCAGAGCTGCTGCCACTTCAGCTGCCTTCCTCAGGGGAGTTCCTACCAAAGACATTTTGGAAGCTGCAACTTGGAGTTCAGTGCATACTTTTTCAAAGCACTACAATCTACCTCTCTACTCTAAGTCTAGGGCAGGCTTTGCTTCTGCAGTCTTCCAGAGCCTTTTAGCCGCCCCCTCTACTTTATGACCACCTCCCTTTCATTCTGCTTTGGGATTCTACCCTACAGTCATGACTGCAACAGTGAAACACGATGAACATAGTACAGTTGTGTACACTTACCATAAATGTAGATGTTCGAGTGTCTTCACTGTTGCAGTCTGGGCTTCCCTCCCTCCTGTCCCCTCTTATTTTTACTTTTGTATGGTTCCTTTTTTCACCATTCTTCTGAGGTGTATTTGCAAAGGATATGGGACCTTACTCATTTTGGGACTCCTGACATCTGGGGCAAGAAAAACTGGAGAACATGGTGTCTGCTGTCAGCTTTGTACTCCTGGCGCTCTGACGTCAGGGAGCATGGTTGAACAGCCGATGCCAGACCCAGACTTTGGGATTCTGGCCGACCGAGGACTGCCTGCCAGCAGGGGAGAACCCTACAGTCATGACTGCAACAGTGAAGACACTCGAACATCTACATTTATAGTAAGTGTACACGACTGTACTTTTTCAAATAACCTGAGATTCAAAAAAATGCAGATCATCACATTCCTGTTTGTCCAAATTTCAGGCATTGATTAAGGTTTTGACCATCTCAATCTCATTATCAGTTCTCTGCCTTACCTTTGTGCTCTGACCTGTTCTTTCTTGCCTTCCTGACTGAGGGGTTTTCTTCCTGTTTTCCTTCTGGATGCATATGTTCTTCCTTGTCCCTTGGGACATTCTGTTCCTCCTGGGGCATTTACAGTTCTGAGTGTGTGCATCCCCTTTATGTCCCTATACCTTGTGTGGGGAGCATATGTATGACGTACTACATGCATAAGTACTAAAAGCTTTGGTATACTGGCCGGACATTAGGCTATCCTTGGCAGGAGATCCCTTTAGATGTTCATCGTGTTACCCTGCTGCAGTCATCACACTTGGGTTATCTTGTCGTCAGGTGGTCCCGCAGTCGGCCTGAATTCCAAAGTCTTGGTCTGGCGTCGGTTGCTGTCGCTTCTTCCCTGACGTCAGTGTGCCAGGGGTATATATAATGCATCCAACGCCATTTTCTTCAGTCTTTCTTGCCGCGCGGTGCCCGAAGCAGAAGCAGTTCGCAAGTGCCGGTCGGCCGACTCCTGAGATTTTCGAAGTCGAATTTCAGATCCGAAGTCTTCAATAAAGCTAAGTACCCCGTTGGGGAAACTTTTCTTGCCTCAGACCGATGTCAGAAAAAGTTAACAATTGTATTTCTTGTGGGAAGCAAATACCTCATAAGGATTTTCATTCTTACTGTATACCTTGCCTAGGCCCAGACCACGACGTCACTGGTTGTCGCTTTTGTGCTAGGTTCAATAAGCGTACTATAAAAAGACGCTTTGATTTCGCACGACACTACTTCGGTAGAAAATTTAACTACACAATGCCATCGGAGCAACCGACTACCGGCGTGCACAAAAAATGCAAGGATAAGGACAGGCAGCCTAGACCCAAGCCAGACTCCGAGGTCTCTGCTGGGCCGGTCTCCGGTTCACCAGTTTTCAGTGAGGCTCCTGCGCAGCCCCTGACTACCGCAGATTTGGAACCCGAGACCGCTTCGGAGCCTTTGGCGGAGAGTGCTAGGCCGACGCAGCCATTTTGTTTAGCCCCTACCGACGACACTGCAGAAAGAGATGTCGGCACTGCAACACCTTCGGTTTCTGAAGGCGTCTTCAGAACGACGACGCTCACCATAAAAACATATCCTAAGCTTAAGACTCCTATTAAACCAAAAAAGACTGCACTTCAGTCTCCAGTTCAAGGCCCCAAAAAAGACTGCACTTCAGTCTCCAGTTCAAGGCCCCATGCCTAAGAAACAGATGCTTAAAATGGCGGAAGATTTGATCTCTTTAATCAGGGGTTCCCAACCCCCCCCCCCCCAACAAAAGGCCTAGACAAGAGGACAATTATGCCTCCTCTGATCATGTTTCCATTTCCTCAGGCTCCTCTGAGGACCAAGATTACTCTTTTCCCCCTTATGAAGATTCTGATGCTGAGGATTCCATTCCCTCAGCTTCTCCCCCTGAAGACTACTCCTTTGGGGAAACGTTACACACTATGAGGGAACATTTTCACTGGGAAGGTCAGGACTACTCTGACTCAAAGAAAAGGCTCAGAGAGTTTCTTTTACTCCCCCAGCACAGACCTCTTGCCACCCCCCCCCCAGTTTTAGACATTGTGGATGATGTTTACTGAGAATCCAGTTTGAATCCAGATTCTCTGCCTCCTGCTCCAGCCAAACCAGACAGATATTATAGAGTGCCTGACTCCCACAAATTCCTTTATAAAAGCCCTGTTGCTGATGCAGAGACTATCTCCCAGGGTCCCAAAGGGGCTAAGGCTTCTATGGCAAAAAATCCTGTACCCTCTGAAAGGGACTCCAGAGCACTAGACAGGTGGGGGGAAAAAGGTTTACACCTCAGCCACTCTAGCTATGAGAGCACTAAATTGTCAATTTCACATGCTAAAATATCAGCAATTTCTAATGTCTCAGTTAAGACAAAAAATGAGCACACTCCCTCAACAGTCTGAATTGAAAGCAATGCAGGATCTGTTGCATGCAACTGAACAGGTGGGCAAACATACTTTGCAATGTGGTTTTGATTCTTTAGAGGCTTCCTGCAGAGCAGCTGTCACTGGGTCTGTTATACGTAGGCATGCTTGGTTAAAGGAACAAACTCTGCCTGATCATGTTAAAGCAAAGCTTCTAGATGCTCCCTTACAGCAGGATGTCCTATTTGGAGTTAAAGCAGAAGAAGTCTTAAAGAAAATGGAGGATAAGGCAAAATCTATGCAGACAGTCAAAGATTTTCTACAGGTACAGCCCCCTCGCTTCAGCAGAAATTGGCCAACAAAAAATTGGTCCTTTCCAGCTACTGACAGACCACAGAGGGGTAAATACAGACGCCTAAGAGGCAGGGGGCAACCACAAGCCCAATACAAACCTCGACAATGGGGCACTGCAACACAGAAGGGAGGAGAAGACAGGCCCCAAACTTCTAGAAGGCAAACTCAATGACTTACACCTCATATGGCCAAGCAACACTCTCTTGGCAGCTCCCTTGGGAGGAAAACTAGCACTTTTTTCAGACAACTGGCGCATCATCACAAAGGACAAATGGGTCCTAGACATAATTTCACGAGGATACAGATACCATTTCCACACCTTGCCAACGAAAAGAGGAATGCCAAACCTGCCACAAAATCAATGGGCAGAGGCACAAAAACAAATTACAGCTCTCATGGACATGAGAGCCATTCAACTGGTACCTACATGGGAGCAAGGCCAAGGATTTTACTCAAGACTCTTTCTACTGCCCAGAAAGGACAATGCCTGGAGACCAATTCTGGACCTTTCAATTCTAAACACCTTCTTACAAGTACCCAAATTCAAGATGCTAACACTACAGCAGCTTCTTCCAATGTTAGGCAAGAAAGCATGGCTAGTAACGCTGGACCTCAAGGAGGCATACCTGCATGTCCCTATCAGACAAAGTTGCAGAAGATACCTCCGTTTCATTGCAGGTTCAACCCATTACCAATTCTCTGCACTGCCCTTTGGCTTATCCACTGCGCCCAGGGTCTTCACAAAATGCCTGGCACCAGTAATTGCATACTGCAGACAAAGAGGAATTCAAATATACCCATACCTGGATGACTGCCTCTTCCAAGCAGAAAGCAAGGACATCCTCTTACAACATCTGGCTTTTGTAAAACATCTTCTAAGTTGCCTGGGGTACATAGTAAACGAAAAGAAATCAAAACTAGTACCCTCACAAATTATGACATTCCTGGGTGCCTGCTTGAATACAACGGCCCAGAAGGCTTATCTGACGCCAGACAAACAGCTACAACTGACTCAATATTTCAAAACAATGGCAACAAAGACCCAACTCCCTGCAAGAAAAATTCTGCAGGCCTTGGGCTTCATGGCATCTTGCATACTACTAATACCATTTGCAAAGCTGCATATGAGGAAATTACAGTGGTACCTAAAAAGCGTATGGTCTCAACACAGCCACAGCTTGGACACAATGATACCTCTCATTCCCTGCCTTCAACAAGAGTTTCTATGGTGGTCACAGGCATGTCACCTCAACAAGGGTCAGCCTTTCACCTTGCCCCCAGCCAGGCAAACTATGACAATAGATGCATCGGACTACGCCTGGGGGGCACACATGGCAGGATAGTGCATTCAAGGCATATGGTCTGCAGATCAAAGGAATCTGCACATCAATCAAAAAGAGATGCTTGCTGTACAGAATGCTCTGACAGCCTTCAAGAACCTATTACATCCAGGACAACTTGCAATAAGGACGGACAACACCACAGTAATGTGGTACATAAACAAACAAGGGGGTACACACTCCTACCTTCTATGCAGGCAAACAATGACCTTGTGGAACACAGCACTGGCTTACCAAGTTCAGTTACAAGCTCAATTCCTGCCAGGAAAAAAGAACACATTGGCAGACGACCTCAGCAGAAACATCATGGATCCCCATGAGTGGAAACTGGATCCACAAGTATTTTCAATGATAACTCAAAAATGGGGCCTCCCAGACATAGACCGGTTTGCCGGCCCCCAAAACTATCAGCTAACAAAATTTTGTACAAGGACACTTCACCATCAAGCTTGGAAAGTGGACGCACTCTCATTCAGTTGGAAAAACCTGACAGTATATGCCTTCCCTCCATTGCCTCTTCTCACAAAGGTGCTTCTGTAAGTCAGAAAGGAGAGACCACGACTGATACTCATAGCCCCATACTGGCCACGCCAGCACTGGTACCCACTGTGAAGGATTATGGCCCAGGGCCCACCTTGGATTTTACCACAAATTTGCCATTTGCTCACACAGCAAAACAATCAGATTCTACACAGCCAGCTCAAAACCTTAAATTTGGCTGCATGGCATATCACCTAAGCATCCAGCCAGCTCCTCTTCCTCAAGCAGTTATGGATGTTATTCTGGAAGCTGGGAGGCCCAGCACCAAGAAGGCCTACTCGGACAAATGGAAAAGGTTTTGCGCCTGGAACCAAGCTAAAGACCAAAATACTCTTCAGCCTCACATACCTCAGATTATACAGTATTTAACTGAGATGTTGCACAAAGGACTTTCTTTTTCTTCCATTAAAATCCACACATTAGCTATTTCAGCCCACTACAACACGGATCCACCCTTATTTTTACATCCACTTCTAAGGCAGTTCCTCAGAGGGACAAAAAACATTAGCCCCCCCCCCCCCAGGAGAGCACCTACACCAACATGGGACCTCAGTTTTGTTCTGGAAAAACTTACGCTACCTCCCTTTGAACCAGCTTTCTCTGCTGATCTAAAGTTTATATCATGGAAGACTGCCCTGCTGCTAGCAATAACTTCAGCCAGAAGAGTCTGAGAGCTGCAGGCACTAATGGCAATGGAACCTTTCCTCAATTTCCATCAAGACAGAGTTCCTCTACGAACTAATCCTTCCTTCATGCCTAAGGTGGTATCTAGTGTGGCTTTAAATCAAACCATCCACTTACCCACCTTCTTTCCAAATCCACAGAACAAAGGAGAAAGACTCCTGCATTCCTTGGACATTCACAGGCAACCTCGTTACTACTTGGATAAAACTAAGGTTTTCAGACAATCTGACCAGCTCTTTGTATCTTATGCTACAGCTTCGCAAGGGAAGGCTATGTCAAAACAAACCATTTCCAAATGGATATGACATTGCATTCGCTTTTGCTATACCCATCATGGAAAACCAGTTCCTGCTACCATAAGGCCCCACTCTACCAGGGTAACAGCTACATCTACAGCCTTCCTCAGGGGGGTCCCAACCAAGGATATTTTGGAAGCTGCAACTTGGAGTTCAGTACACACCTTCACCAAACACTACCACTTAACACTTTACTCTAAGACTAGAGCTGGCTTCACCACTGCAGTTCTGCAGGGCCTTTTAGCCCCCTCTAACCCTCTTTGACTCCTCCTCCCATCCTTAGCTTTGGGATTCTACCCAAGTGTGATGACTGCAGCAGGGTAACACGATGAACATAGTACAGTTTTGTACCTACCATAAATGTAGATGTTCGAGTGTACACCCTGCTGCAGTCCAGGTTACCCTCCTTCCATCCCCTCTGATCTAACTGGCTAAATCTTTACAATACCTTACTGATGTATTTGCTTATAGCTGAAGGGATGTTGTGTTTGTGCTAAATTTCTTATATTGGTACTAATTACTGACCACCTTTTTGGGGGCACCTGATATCTGGGGCAAGAAAAACTGAAGAAAATGGCGTTGGATGCATTATATATACCCCTGGCGCACTGACGTCAGGGAAGAAGCGACAGCAAACTACGCCAGACCAAGACTTTGGAATTCAGGCCAACTGCGGGGACCGCCTGACGACAAGATAACCCCAAGTGTGATGACTGCAACAGGGTGTACACTCGAACATCTACATTTATGGTAGGTGCAAAACTGTACTTTATGAATACTGCAGCAGTAAAAAGAAGGACATCTACTGTTTTGGTAAGATTTTGCACAAATGTACTTTCCTCAGTTAGGAGAAGAATTTTACTCAAGAATGTTTTTAATGCCAAAGAAACAAAACTCTTTGACACCATTTCTGGAACTTTCTTTCCTGAATCGGTTTTTGGTAGTGCCCACATTCAAAATGCTTTCACTGTGCAGTCTGTTACCCCTTCTTCCTCATTTGAGTTTTCAAATAACCTTAGATTCAAAAAGTACATGTCATCACATTCCTCCTATTTGACCAGATTTCAAACGTTTATTAAGGTTTTGTCTATCTCAATCTCATTATCAGTTCTTTCCCTTACATTTGGGCTATCCACTGCTCCAAGGGTGTTTACGGAATGTCTAGCTCCAGTAATAGCCCACTGCAGTCTACAGGATACCCACATCTTTCATACTTAGATGACTTGCTTATCTTTGCAGTCTTTTTCAAAGTGTCCAGAGTCTCTCTTCTATGTAAGAAATCTCCTACACTAGCTAGGGTTCCAGGAGAACAGTCAAAGCCTTTTTTAACTCCATCTCACCGGATTGTATTTCTGGGGTGCCTGTTAGATACATCAGTACAAAGAGCTGTTCTTCCCCAGAAAAAAAAATAGGTGTGTGTCTGTGTGTGTCTGTGTAAGTGTGTGTGTGTGTCTGTGTGTGTCTGTGTAAGTGTGTGTGTGTGTGTGTGTAAGTAAAATCTTTTGCAAGGGTTTTACATTCAAACATCTGTCACCATAAGGTGAATACTTCAGGAATCTGGTCCTATGACTTCCATGATACCTCTTGCAAGATTCCACATGAGAAGGATGCAGTAGTACCAGAAATGTCTTTGCACCCAGAATAAACACTCACTGTCCTTTCAAATTCCAGATGTTCTTCGTGTTTCACTGTTGCAGTCCTAACATATGGGTTATCCGGCTCCCGGTAGCCCTCAGACGGCCCGAATACCAGAGCCCTCGGTATATGACATCGGCTGCCGTCGGTTGTAAAACTGATGTCAGAACGTCAGGTATAAAGGGAGGCAGCCAACGCCATTTCCTCAGTCTTTCTTGCCGCAGAGCCCGAAGCAGATGCAATTCTCACTAGTGCCGGTCAGCCGTTTACCTTCTTTTTGCATTCCAACTACCAAGTTGAAGACGACCTCAGATAAGTACCCTGTTGGGGACCCTCTTTTCTTGCTTTAATGAATGTCAGATAAAGTTAATAACTGTCTCGCCTGTGGAAAACAGATTCCGCACCATGATTTTCATTCCTATTGTATAACTTGTTTGGGCCTTGAGCACGACGTCCCTAATTGTGATCTCTGTGCTTCCTTTAACCGGCTTATCATACGCCGTAGAACTAAGATTTTGTATAAGCATTTCGAAGTCTGGCCTAAGTGTCTTCTGGTCTCCCGACTTTGGATATACCTAGGAAACGCAAGGACAAGGACCGCGACAGGCCTAGGGTTAAATCTGCTGACGACGCTCAGGTGAAATTGGTAGCCAGCCCAGCGGTAGTCAGTGAGGTGCTTTTGCAGCCCCTGCAGTCTGCAGATTTTCAGCCGCAGGCCTCTGCCGAGACCTTTACGGAGTCCTCCATGCTGCAGGCTGCTATTTCGTCTTCAGACTCTCCACCTGCCGCCACCTCAGGTGGGTCCAGAGCCACTATGCAGGTACCGGCTACTGACGCCTCTTCTCTTCGACATGAGACCAGAGCCAGACCGACTACTTTAATTCAGACTTCGGCAGTTGCTAGGCCTCCCGAGCCCCTCCGGATTACTAGCAAACCATCCAGCCGCAAATCTACTCACAAGCAGGCGTCGGCCTCCCCTCCTTTGCCTCAGTCCCAGTTAGTAAAGATGGCTAGTGATCTTCTTTCCCTGATTAGGGGTTCTCATCCCCCCCCTCCAAGAGGATTGGGAATTGTCTCCTGATGTTTTGTCCGTCTCAGATTCTGACGTTTCCAGTATTTCTGCTGGTGAAGAAGATTCTCAACTTTTTTTCTGGCTTTGAGGATTCTGATGCTGAGGACTCTATCCCTTCTGCTTCCCCTCCAGAAGATTTTTCCTTTGGGAATACTTTGAATACTCTTAGGGAGCACTTTAAATGGGAAAGTCAGGATTTTCCTCAGTCTAAGAAAAGAATCAGGGAATTTTTGGATTTGCCACAGCATAAGCCTCTGGCTATACCTCCAGTTTTGGATGATGTTTTCATGTAAAATTCTTTAACTCCTAATTCTGTTCCTCTTGCCCCTAGAAAACCTGATGGGTATTATAGGGTTCCTGATTCTCATCAGTTTCTTTTTAAAAATCCTACTGCTGATCCTGAGATTATTTCTCAAGGTCCCAGGGGTGTTAAGGCTACTATTGCTAAAAACCCTGTACCTTCTGATAAGGAGTCTAGGGCCTTGGACAGGTGGGGTAAAAAAGTCCATACCTCTGCAACTCTTGCCATTAGATCTGTGAATTGTCTTTTTCACATGCTTAAGTATCAGCAGCATACTTTGGAGGCTGTTAAGGCTAAACTTGGGGTTTTCCTTCCATGTCGGAGAACAAAGGCTTACAAGATTGACTAAATTCTGCCACTCTAGTTAATAAGCATTCACTACATTGTGGTTTTGACACCTTGGAGGCTTCCTGTAGAGCAGCAGCCACTGGTTCCATTATTAGAAGGCATTCTTGGCTTAGAAAGAAGCCTCTTTCTGAACCTGTTAAATCTAAATTGCTGGATGTTCCTTTGCACAAAGACAACCTTTTTGGTAATAAGGCTGAGGAGGTACTGAAGAAGTTGGAGGATAAGGCGAAATCTATGCAAGCTGTAAAAGATTTCCTTCAGGTTCAGCCTCCTCGGTTTAGTAGGCATTATCCTTCCAAGAACTGGTCTGTCCATAATCCTGGCAAGCAGGGTCGCTCTAGGCCTAGGGGTTTCAGACCTTCCAGAGTGCAGGCTTCTGCCCCTCAAAAGGCTAAACAATGGCATTCTTCTTCTGCTAAATCAGGAAGTTCTAAGCCAGCTTCCCAAAGCAAGTATTCTCAATGACTCCGGCCTTCTTGTGCCTACCTCTGTGGGCTCGGGTTTCTTTTGGGGGGAAGGTTAGCCAGGTTCGCAGAGGTATGGTCTACCATCACAGATGACAAATGGGTTCTCAGTATAGTAAACCAAGGTTACAAGTTTTATTTTCACACCTTCCCTGTTCTACAAGGGTACCCAGACATACCCAGAACTCTCAGGGCAGAGGTAGAAAATCAAATTTCTTATCTGCTGTCTATGGGGGCTATAGAGCAAGTTCCTTCAAATCAGGAAAGCCTAGGTTTTTATTAAAGACTTTTTCTGGTACCCAAAAAAGGGGGCACCTGGTGCCCTATTCTGGATCTGTTTATTCTAAACACTTTTCTGGTGACTCCCAAATTCAAGATGCTCATTCTTCAACAGTTACTGCCAATGCTGGACAAGGATTCATGGCTGGTAACTTTGGATCTCAAGGAGGCTTATCTGCACATCCCAATAAGGGAAAGTTGCAGGCAGTTCCTTCGTTTCAGGGCTGGGGAGCAACACTTCCAATTCTCTGCACTGCCCTTTGGCTTATCTACTGCTCACAGAGTTTTCACGAAGTGCCTGGCGCCAGCCATTGCTTTTTGCAGGCAGAGAAATATTCACATTTATCCTTACCTGGATGACTGTCTCTTTCAAGCAAACTCCCCAGAACAACTAAAAAAGGATTTGAACTTCGTGCAGAACATTCTCACCTCTTTGGGTTACACTCTCAACAAAAAGAAGTCAAAGTTATTTCCTACAAAGGAGATTGTTTTCCTGGGAGCGAGTCTGAATACAGCCACCCAGATGGTATTCCTCCCTCAAGAGAAACAAGATCTTTCGGGTTACTTCAAGAACTTGCCAAGCATGACCCAACTCTCTGCAAGGCAATTCCTTCAAGCACTGGGGTTTATGGCTTCATGTATTTTGATGATCCCATATGCAAGGCTGCATATGAGAAAACTTCAATGGTACCTCAAGAACATTTGGTGTCAACACGCACACAGGACTACGACTTGATTCTTCCCCTAATTCCCTGTCTACAATGGGAGTTTCTCTGGTGGGCGACAGGCTGTTCTCAGAAGAAGGGTCTGCCTTTCCATCCACCACCTGCCAGCCAAACTCTCACCACAGATGCCTCAGATTATGTATGGGGGGGGGCACATCAGGAAGGCAGGGGCATATAGGGGACTTGGAGCACTCATCAGATTCATCTGTACATAAACTTAAAAGAATTGATGGCAATGCAGCAGGCCTTGCTGGCTTTCAAGGACCTCCTCTACCCTGGGACTCTTCTGATCAGGACAGACAATACCACAGTCATGTGGTACATCAACAAGCAGGGAGTGACTCATTCTTACCCCTTGTGCAGACAAAGCATGAGACTATGGTCCTTAGCAGCTTCCATGGGCATACATCTGATAGCCCAGTATCTTCCAGGGAGGCTAAATTCCTTGGCGGATCAATTGAGCAGACATTTTCTGGATCCTCACTAGTGGCAACGAAACAAGATCATTTTCCATCACATCATTCAGCATTGGGGCACTCCACAAGTGGATCTTTTCTCCTTTCACACCAATCATCTCCTTCCAACCTTCTGCACCAGGGAGCTTCACAACAAAGCTTGGAGAATGGATACGTTGCCCTTCCCATGGACACAACTCTCAATTTATGCCTTCCCTCCACTGCCTCTTCTTCCCAGAGTGCTGCTAAATATAAGGGATGAAAAAGCAAAGACTATTCTTATAGCACCAGATTGGCCCAAGCAGCATTGGTATCCCCTTCTTTGCAGCCTTTCCCAAGCTCAGCCTTGGCATCTTCCCCTGGTACCAGATCTGTTGGTTCAGGGAGGGGGAAAGTTTCTTCATCCTCATCTTAAAACTCTGCATTTAAGTGCCTGGCTAATACTTTAAATCTTTCCCAGCAGGTGGTTGAAGTTCTTCATGAGACCAGGAGGCCTTGCACCAGGAAATCCTATGCAGATAAATGGAAGAGATTTTGCTCTTGGATGCAGGCTGAAGGAGAAGACTCTTCTCATCCTTCTCTTTCACTCATTCTTGACTACCTAGCAGGATTGCTTAATGGTGGACTTTCCTTTTCTTCCATCAAAATTCATGCTTCAGCAATTTCTGCTCATTGTTCATTTGAGCAACCCATTTTTTTCACCCCTTGACGAAGCAGTTCCTGAGGGGAGCTAGCAATCTTGGACCTCCCAGAAGAGCTCTTACTCCTGCTTGGTATCTTAATTTTGTCCTGGAAAAGCTTACTCTACCCCCCTTCGAACCAGCTACCTCTGCAGATTTAAAGTTTCTCTCCTGGAAGACTGTTTTTCTTTTTGCTATTACTTCTGCCAGAAGGGTTTCGGAGCTGCAAGCCTTAATAGCAGTAGAACCTTTCATTATTTTTCATACAGATCGGGTTTCTCTGAGAACTAATCCCTTCTTTATGCCTAAGGTGGTTTCCAGTCTGACCCTTAACCAGTCTATTCACCTGCCTACCTTTTTCAATAATCCCCAGAATAAAGGGGAAAGGATTCTGCACTCTCTTGATGTGCATAGACAGCTGAGATTTTACTTAAACCGGACTAAACCCTTTCAGAAGTCTGAGCAGTTGTTGGTTAGTTTTGCTCCTGGGGCTCAGGGTAAAGCTATTTCTAAACAGACCATTTCTAAGTGGATTGCTCATTGTATTCACTTTTGTTACCTGCAGCATGGGAAGGTTCCCCCTCAAGGTATTAGGGCCCATTCTACTAGAGCAGCATCTACCTTTGTAGCTTTTCTGAGCGGTGTGCCTACTAAGGACATTCTAGAAGCAGCTACTTGGTCTTCTGTCCATACTTTCACAAAGCATTACAATCTACCTTTGTTTTCTAAATCCAGGGTTGGTTTTGCCTCTGCAGTTTTGCAAGGCCTCTTTACCAACCCTTAATCTGTGATTCTTCCTCCCCCATTTGTTTTTTTCCTGGGCTTTGGGAATCAACCCATATGTTAGGACTGCAACAATGAAACACGAAGATGATAGTACAGTTGTGTACACTTACCATAAATGTAGATGTTCGAGTGTATTCACTGTTGCACTAATGGTTTCCCGCCCTCCATTCCCCCTTTTTTTCCTAAGACACAGACTAGATATTTTATTTTTTGGATGGCATGTTTCCAGGGTGTTTCCTTCCTGGGCTGGCCTTCTTTTGGGGCTCCTGACAGTTAAGACAAGAAAAACTGAGGAAATGGTGTCGGCTGCCTCCCTTTGTACCTGACATTCTGGCATCAGTTTTACAACCGACAGCAGCCAACGTCATATACCGAGGACTCTGGTATTCAGGCTGACTGAGGGCTACCAGGAGCCGGATAACCCATATGTTAGGACTGCAACAGTGAATACACTCGAACATCTACATTTATGGTAAGTGTACACAACTGTATTTTCTGGGATTTGTGTAAAGGGAAATCAGTTGGTAGATGCATCACATTTCTCAGAATCTAGGTCTCCCTTTCTCCTCTGTTACTCCAAAGTAGTCAGGTCACCACAAACGTCTCAGACTTTGCTTGGGGAGCAGCATCAGTTGGTATAAAATTGCAGGGTCTTTTTGATAAGAAAGACGGACCAAAATTCTCTGAATTATCTGTTGTCCCTAGGACCTCTTCAGTAATGCGGTACATAAGCAAGCAAAGGGAAATCCAAATCCTACCCCCTATGCAGACTAGCCATATTCACATAGGGTGTAGTTTTACTGCACAATTTCATGCTAAAGTTATCCTACATTCTGTCAGTGCAAAATTGTGTAGCAGACAAGCTGAGCTGGTCCACAGCAGACTCTCAGAAATGGAAATTGAGTCAGTGGGTCTTCCAGGATTTGATCCACCTATGGGAAATTCCTCAAGTAGACCTTTTTTGTTTCCTGTCTAACCAATCAATTGACAAAATTCTGTTTGAGGACTCCATGTGAGAAAGCCTGAGGACAGATGCTTTTCTTTCATTGGACATGAATGTTCCTGTATCCCCCCCCCTTTCCACTGATTTCCAGGGTATTTCTGAAGAGTGGTTCATAGGTTAGTACTAGGCTAACTGCCCTTGTGAGTCATTTCAGCAGCTACTTTAGCCAGTTATCCCCTGTGAGATTCAAACCCTGTACCTTGTGTTTGTAAGGCAAACACCTTAACCATTAGGCCACCCTCCCAACCCCTCAGAGGGGTTCCCCAAAGGTCATTTTAGTGACTCCCTTTTGACACAGGTAACTGTTTCTCTCCCTTCTTTTGGAATTGACCGGGACAGTTACCACAAGCTTCCTGTCAGTTTGGAGTTGTTCACACAAGATCTGGGGTGTTTGAATAAGCCCAACCCCAAACAGCTGCAACTGAGTGCCTGTATGATAGGACTTGGTGTCTTTTAAGCACCTGTTTTCTGAGCCCTATGGTTTTGAAAGCTGGTTTGCTATTGTAACCCTATGCAGCAGTATAAACTTGATTCCTTCCAGGTCTTGGACAGACTTTCCCTCAATCTCCCTTGTTTTCTGTGTAATTTTATGCCATGGTGTGGACATTTATCTTTTTTTTCTAACAAAGTCCTCTCATTGCCTTGCCTGTCTCTGTCAGTTGGCTTGAAAGCACTGAAGGGCTTGGCACCCAAACCTTTCTTTCTTCTTTTAGCTCAACTTGAGCTGACCAACGGTTTGGGCACATGGATGGTGGCCTAAAGCTTTGGAAGCGGTCCAGCAGTTGTATCCTATGCAGGATATAACCCATATAGCTATGACTACTGCAATAGTGATCATTCAAATATATACTGTTGTAGTAAGTTCAGTTAACAAAACTGTAGTTTTTCCCTGACATTAGCCTTTGCAGTACTTGGGTGAATGAGACTAGACACTTACTGTCCAGGACTGAGCAACAATTCAGCAGCTACCTTATATCTTACCAGTAGTTCCGTGAGGGTCCACAGTAGCTTTTTGTGACACCCACTGTATTATAGCATCCAGCAAGACTTTCAAATAAAAATAGATCATCTCAGTTATGTTTTGGAAGAAGCTGTTGACCTCTGGTGCATCCATTTATTGGCTTGATGAATAAAGTCAAAGCTGTAATTTAGGTAGTTTCTCCAAAGTGTAATCCATGTGTGGAACCTTTATGCCCGTATGGCAAGTGTCATTCTGTTCTGGGCAGTATTTCCGCTACAAGTGCGTCATATTAACACTGACGAACTCTAGATCATGGTAAGCTTTTACTTTTTTAGAAAGAAAGGGAAAGATCCTTGACCTACTCAGTTTTAAGCCAGCCTCATACTCACAGGCACTTTCAAATAGTAGAAAGGCTTCCATATCATCATATTTTGCATTCATTTATAGTAGGAATGAATTTCCCTTAATGTGATTTCCTCTTGTTGGTGTAGGAACCAATACTGCATTAGAAACTTCTGCAAGTGGTGTCTGGGATTAGAGATGTATACTTTTCTTGCAGGGTGAATACACTATGCTGGAGTGCCAAAATATTCTCCTTACGTGCTTCCACGCTTTCACTTTTTCTTAAGGACTAAGTTTGATTTATTTTCTCTAGCTGCTATTGTAAAGTTTGTTGCTAGCAATTTGCTTTGTGAAAACCCTTTAATAACATTTCCCATCTTTCAGTACAGTGCAGCACTTCATCCTGTCAGTGAACACTCTTGTTAATACATGGTTTCTATTGTATGGGTACAGGGTATCAAATGATTCACCCGCTGTACTAAAATGAAGATGTTCCTGTTATTGCCATAAGCTTGTCCATTATACATGCGCAAGGTGCCAGTGAAAAGCAATTATAATTGTATGGTATGTGACGTTGCGACATTCAGGAAATTTCATTCAAGCTTTCAGTCACTCGTCTAATGGGGTGTGTGATAACACAGTTTATGAATGATTTTATGAAAACAGAATTAATGACTTGTTATGCTCAGTTCTCAATCTGGTTATCAGCTGACAGTAGCTGCCCAACTGGGGGTGGAGACAGGTAGCACTTGGCAGTTTTTGGTGTATATTCTCAGTGGCTTAGGATCAAGTTTTGCCCCCACCACATGCAACATCTTGAGGTCTCTTGGCTAGATAAGGGAATAAAAAATAAAACCATATTGAAATTTCTAAGTAAAATTTTAACTTTTTCTATAGAGAAAATAACTAAAGCAAATTAGACTATTTTTTAGTCCAAGAACAAGCAAGCATAAAAAGGGATGTTGTCTAAACCAAGCAGTTATGGGATTTTTTTTTTGCCAATGTCCTTTTAACTCCTATACAGGATATGGGCCTATTTTAGTTGCTCTTGGAAAAATGTATTTGTTTGAGGATATGATTCATGTTGTAGAGCCCATTTCGAAACCCATTTTTTTAAGTAGTTCCGACTGTCTTCCAGAAAGGAAAAGTGTACATACTTTCCCGTACTGTAGAGCAGGTTTACCCATAAACTGTAGAAATGGGCAAGTTTACATTTGCTAGCAAACAGAGATAATACTTCAAGCAAAATAATCCAGTTAGTCTTAAACATTCAGATGTTTTCCCAAAAGTTAGCCTTCCTCAGTTCTAGGGTGAAATCTAACATTCTTGAATTAAAATATATATATATAAATAAATATATTCTGCTTTCCAAAGAAGGCAAGATTGTTTTCCCAAAGTCACTTCATCTTTCTCCCAATTGGTTGGATATTAGATCATCTTATTACAGCTCGGTCATGCCTTAGCTTTTGGGTGGAATCAATCCTTTCTGTTGTAGCAGCCATTTTGTGATCACAGGCTATACCAAGTCAAGACCAAGCTTCCTAGACCATTTTCCATGTGCAGTCCAGCCATGCTTTGTGGTATGCATATATGCAGATGTGTATGTGATAAGGGTAAAAGTGTTGAATAGTTTTTGAGATGAGTCAAGGAACTGGCTGAAAATTGTTGGTTTAATAGCACAAAAGATGAGAAAAACCATGACAAAATTGTGAAAGGTGTGGCTGATATAGAAGTGTCTTGGAAGTTACATTTTGCAGTTAATCTGACTGTTAAAAAAATATATACAAACCACAAGAGAAGAGTTTAAAAGCCAAGATGCTAGTGTAGACATGGCAATTAGTGTGTGAAGTAAAACGTTAAGTTACTTGGAGATAAATAAGTATGATTTGAGCAAAGTAAACAAACGCACAAGAAGTAGAGTGAGTGCAGACTTGGCAAATACACATGATGCGACCATTACTATAATGAATCAGAGGAGTTGGCCACACATGGCAGAATGCGCAAGAAATGTAAAAGACTGAACCATTTGATTATCATTTGTATGACCCAGCTAAAGTGGTTGCTTTTGAAAATGAGTTGAGAAATGATGAGCAGAAAACATTTTTTCTTGTGTTAAATCAGTACTCTGTCAAATGTAGAAGCAGCCTCAAGCAATCCATCACCCTCTTTTCCCCCCATTATTATTTTTTATTTTTATTTTTTTACACATGGGTTTGGGGTGACATAAGTGACCATCATCTGTAGCCACTGTTTACACCACTGGGCAGCTAGCCCTGCCTTGGTTGTTCTTCCGTACCACACACACACACACACACACACACACACACACACACACACACACACACACACACACACACAGTCACTCCTATGGCCAGGTTAGAGGGTCAAATCCATCTACATCATGTCCTTGGAATGTGAGAGGAGGCCAGTTAATGTAGAAGGCTTGCAAGTTAAAATTCCTTTTGTTGGAACTCTTGTGAGTCATACCTCTCAACCTGGAAACATCAAAAATCTGGACAAGGCCCATGAAAAATAGGTACAAATCTGTATGCTGATTAATGTAAAATATGCATACATAATTGCATAACCCCACCCACTAAATGGAATTGTGGGATACCAACTTTCAAATGCAAACTGAAGAACAGAACCAGAATATAGCACCAGAGTCCCCCCTGCAGCCATTCCAATGTCCTATTACCTGGCTATTTCACCCCATTTACCATAAACACTAATGTGTGCATACTGCTTTACTTCTACAATGATTTTTTTATTTTATTTTTACATTTTATAGCACAATGCACAAACACTAGTAGATATCTGCTAAAGAAAGTAATACTGCCTCACAATGAAAATAGACTTGGCATTAAAACTTTGCTGCCCTTGAAATTTACATTAATTGAAACTCACACCACATCCAAAGAAAATGCATCTGGCCAGTGGTGGATAAAGATTACCTTTGGGTGGTTTTCAAATCATAGGCCTCTTGCACACAAAACAAGAAACATACATGCGTTTTTTGATACACCTTCCTGACTTTGTTAAATTATATTCCTTGTACAATGCAGCCCACTTGTTAGACTTAAGTTAGAGTGCATTTTAAATTTATTGTTTAAACATTTTCCAGTAGGCAGTGAAATAAAATGCATGAACCAATAATGACAAAACTGCCCTATTCAAAACATTTCCATCTTAAAAGTCTGCTTACACACACACACACACACACACACACACACACACATATATATATATATATATATATATATATATATATATATATATATATATATATATATATATATTACACTTTCATTTTTTTGGGGGGCGGGTGGAACAAAAGGCCAAATCCAGGGACATATTTTAAACATTGCTTGTATAAATTTGGAAAGTTGCTTGACTAAAATGTTGTGTTACCAGCATGCATTTCACTGCCAAGTCTTGAACTTCGAACCCTGTGCACTAGTCAGAGCAACACACCACTAAGCCAAATCAGCAGTTTCCTGAAAGACAAGAAGACTGAAACTTAAATGGCTATCATTTAGTGAATTCAGTTCTCACTTCTCACCATAGCTCTCAATGTCTTAGCACAAAATAAAAACTGGAAAAGCCAATATTGAGGGAATATAGCCCCAAAATGGGGAAAATATTCAAATACTAATCTTATAAAGTTAGAAAATTGCTAGAATAAAAGGTTTTGTGGTGCCATTTATTTTCTGAAGAATATGAAGTGTGAAATTCAAATGCCTGTCAGTATCTAGTGACTTCAATCCTTCAGTGATTTATTTTGTTTTTAATGAGAAACAGAACAAAAATGTTGTTCTTCTTCTTTCGGCTTTTCCCGGTTAGGGGTCGCCACAGCAGAACTCTGGGCCACTAATGATTGGCAGTAGATTTTTTACGGGTGCCGAGGTGCCAGCTCGACGCCCAACCTTCAGCGAAGGCACGCCCATTCTACGCATGTCTCTCGAATGCCACTCGACCCCGGGGAGGACATGCAGACTCCACACAGAAGGCGCTCCAGCTGAGAATCGAACGGGAGAACGTCTTGCTGTGAGGCAACAACGCTACCCCTGCACCACCGCGGCTTAGGAGCAGAACAAAAATATGAAGCATAAATTCACAAGTGGTGGTGGCTAGTGACTTTTGGCTCTTTTTACCTGTACCCAAAGTACAGGGTTTGAGCCTGAGTACCTCTAGCCACCAGGTGTATGCAGTGCACACACACACGCACACGCACACACACATGCACACGCACACACACACACGCACACACACACACACACACACACACACACACACAGACACACAGACACACACACACACACACACACACACACACACACACACACACACACACACACACACACACCTTTAAAAGTCATTCTCCGTGCAGAAATAAACTCCATGCTCTGTTCTCGCAGTAGTTGTTTCTCTGTGTAGAAATAAACTCCATACTCTGTTCTCGCAGCAGTTGTTTCCTTTCCGTTCTCTGCAGCAGTTTCCTTGCAGATAGATCCATGCAGCAGTACACTCCATTCTCGTTGCAGAAAGATCCATTCAAACAGCCAGAAATGAGCGGATGTGAGTCCTTGATCTCAATTCTGACAGGCTGACGGAGCTGACATCATTGCGCACGTGATGACATCAGCTCAAAAGCGTGAAAAAAAACTTTCAAAACAAAAGCTGGAAAAAAATCGAAAATGAAGGGGTGCCACTCAGGAATCGTGGCACCACATCATATGGACCCCAAAACTCGGTAAAAAACAAGTAATTTGGGAGGTATGCTGTAAGTTTCAAGACTGATACAGTGGCCACTGTTACTGTGATGTCTTGTGCTACAAATAGAAGTTTCTCAAATCATTCACACTTGGATGAAGTGGGGATTAAAGTTTATAGCCTCACAGGTGAGCAGAAGTGCACTGGTAAATTTCTAGCCAAAAAAGAATGGAAGGGGACCAAGCTTTAGTTCCGAGTTTGTGTGCTGGATGGGTGTATACATCTGTCCAGCAGATCTGTGGTATGCAAGATGGCTTGCTTGTCACGATAAATGAAGTGTATTTGCTAAAATGAGATTGTTACCTTTTAAATCTTGTGGAATTAATTGCAGAGATCACAGCAGGAATTAAAGAGCTGCTAGTGCATACTGCTTTGTTATTTTTATTTATTTTTTAATACATTTGTTAACAATATTAGCCCACTGGTCACAAGTGTGAGTTTCCAGGGTCAGCCTAGGAGAACATTTTGGTTGTTACTTAGAGTTGTATAGTAAACAAATGGAGATGGAAGGAATCAAGCCTACAAACCCTTTGATTACAGGAATTGATTTGTTAACAGGTCAGAGCCTTAATCTGCTTTGCTAACTGACAGACTTTTTGGTAAAACATTCTACACTGCTGCTCATAAGGAAATAACTGACAAATTAACCACATTAAATCTTATGTTATCGATCATCACGTAATCCTTGACAGTGGGTTTGGTTCCGAATATTGGAACTGACTCAACCATTATTCCAGATTGCGCCATCCAAAAACTCTCGAGCTAAGCTCTACCCATAATGCTCCTCACCATATTACCTCAGATTTCGTTTGCCGCTTCATAGTGCCAGACCTGTTCTCTTCTTAGCTCTCTGCTGATAGCAAATTTCTAAACTGTAAGTTTTTCTTCCGTTTCCTTATCAGTAGCTATTAATTTTGTTCCCTTTTTTTTATCTATCTGCTCCTCTAATTTCTAGTTAGCATGTGCATGTGTCTGTTATATTTACCTTTTGGTAATCTTTCAGTTGCTACATTTTCTTATCACCTTAATTGGTATTTCTTTAGTACCACTGTCAGTAGTTTGTTGATTTCTCCTCCTCTGTGTTCTGCCTGAAAAAAAAAAAACTCTTTTTTTTACCCCCCGTGTGCGTCAGTTTGTGTGATTTCTCATGGTCAACAAGAGGGTTAAAGGCACCTCAGGTTACAAGAGGTGTCTTAAATGTGACATAAAAATGCTGAATTCTGGCGGACATACTCCTTGCGTATGTTGGGCTGTTCATTTGCAGGAAGACTGTGCCATTTGTCATAGCTTCAGTCATAGGGCACTAGTCGGCCGCAAAAATAATCTCATTTTGAAAGGTCTTTTTAAATCGGAATTTGAAGAGTCCTTATCTGGATCTAGGATAGAGGCTAGTTCTACTTCTACTTCTTCCTCTTCCAGTAAATGGGAGAAGCCTAAAAAGAGAAGTCAGTCAGTTCCAACTGTTTCTTCAGAACCACCACCTAAAGTAGCCAAGACTCCTATGGTTCCAAAAGTCTCTTCAGTTTCTTCAGAACTGCCACCTAAAGTAGCCAAGACTCCTATGGTTCCAAAAGTCTCTTCAGAACCAATAGGTCAAGACAATTCAACCCTCGGTGCTGGTTTCTACACTTACTTCTTTGGCGCCGATTACAACTTTGGATTCCTCCATCTTGATGATGGAAACCCAGGAACCAAAGGAGTTTTCCTTCAAACAACTTCTATGGACAAGATATTCTCCCACGGAGGACCCCTTTGCAGACCGCCCTTTGAGTCCATTCCTGGAGAGACATCCACCTAGACCTCCTTCTGCTTCCTCCAGACAATCGTCCAAGAGCTTAACTGAATCTGATATTATGAGGATGGTGGATGAACTTCCTTGTGGCGAGGGGATTATCTTCGGTGACAGTTCGTAGCACTTTTGACGTTGGAACCTTACCCACTTCCACCCCAGTCTTTCTTCTTTATCTAAGTGCAAGAGGAAGCACTTGGACTCCCCTGAGGAGCCCTTCACGGAAAATACTAATTTCAGTGAAGAAGAAGTTTCTCCAAATCTCTCCCTGATGAGGATTCCTTTGAGGACATCCTAGAGATCCTGAAACAGAGGGGTGGCTGGACTTCCCTCCAACCTTCCTCAAAGGAATTCGTATACCTTGAAGCTTTTCATGCCCAACTCACTACCTCTTGGATTTCTCTACCCACTGACTATCTTATTAAGCTAATAGCTCAGTGGGCTTGGAAGTTACCAGATTCCATTGACCTGATCCTTAAGAGACTGGACCATATACAACAACACTGGGTTAAGGGAATTCCAGTAGACGCCATGGTGGTAGCGGCAGCCACCAAAAAGGAACTTGCCAATGAAAAGTCCTACTATCCATCCTCCTAATAAAGAATCTAGGACTATGGATAGATTTGTTAAGTGTGTTTATGCCTCATCAACCTTCGACCTTGGGTCTTTGAACTTCATGGTACATTTTACCAGGCTTCAGAGAGGTTTGATTAAAGAACTGTCAGATACTCTTGTCAGGAGCAGTAGCTGAAGGGGTTTGATACAAAGTGACTTCATAGCTCTCCACCATTGAATCGATTTCCAACTCGTCCATGAGGCTAATTGCTCATGCTGCCGAAAATAAGACGAGAGCAGCGGGTTCGGGCATAGCCATCCGGAGACACTCCTGGATCTGCTAATGTGAGTTTGTGGAGCCATTCAAGGCTTCTTTCATCAATGCTTCCTTTGATGGAACATCCCTAGTTGGTCCCAAAGTTAAAGAGACTCTAGCCAGATGTGAGAAAGTAGGAAATACTCTTTCTGCCATAGACATATGCTTTTCCTGTCCCCAACAGCCTTATTCCAGGAACCAGCAGAGTGGGAGGCTATGGTTCAAGAAGTCCAAAGGGCCTTTCCAGGACTTTGCATGGCAATGACTTCTCCCGGGGCAGGGGGGAAGTAATAATGGAAGATGCTGAGGAAGAAGCAGATGTGGCCCGTAGAATCAGGGTTCCAGGGATTTTTTCCTATCAGCGTTCTTGAAAGGAGGTCCAAATGCCATTCTCTGGAGGCAGTCGGGGGGGGGGGGTTATCCCTGCACCTATCTACCTGGCTTACGATAACAAAGGACTATTGGGTGCTGTGGATTATAACCAGAGGATACAGTATCCCCTTCTTAGCACAACTAAAGAGTGTAACCAAAATCCTGAATGTTTCACCCAGTCACAGGGTGTCAGCAGTCATAGAAATTCAAAAACTGCTTGACAAAAAGATTCATCCAAGCAGTCCCACCAGACCAGACGGGATCCAGAATTTACTCAAAATTCTTTTTAGTGCCAGAGAAGACAGGGGACTGGAAACAAATCGTGGATCTCAGCATGGTCACAGTTCAGTCTGTTCTTCTGTTCTTGGGAAAAAGATGATTGGATGTGCTCAATAGACCACATAAAGATGAACAAACAGTGCAGAAGAGTTTTGTACTTCTGGCTAGGGGCCAGTCACTGTCAGTTTAGGCCACTGCTTTTTGGTCTCACCACAGCTCCCAGGGTGTTCACCAAATGCATGGCAGTGGTAGTAGCTCATCTTAGACTGCAAGGATTCCGTGTGTTTCCATATCTAGACAACTGGCTCCTTACCGCTCCCACCAGGTGTCTTCTCGTAGAAGCTTGAGACTACACTCTTCTGCTTTGCTCTGAATTGAGCATTACCATAAACTACGAAAAGTCCCATCTAGAGCCATCTCAACAATTGGAGTTCATCAGGCCAGTGCTCAGCACGATCACAAGTATTGCATCCCTCCCCATAAAAAGACTTCAAAGGATAAGATCACAAGTAGTCAGATTGTTCACAAAAACAAAGTACCAGCAAGGCACCTTCTTCAAGCTCTAGGGTCGATGGCAGCCTCTATCACTCTAGATCTGATGTTGCAATCTTCATTCATTCTTGACTGTTTGGTTTCAGTTCTGTCCTCGGAACCGACTCTGCCATTGTAACAAGCTCTAAGCTCGCACCAGCCAGAAACTCTCGAGTTAAGGCTACTCATAGTGCCTGTCTTTCCTTCCACTCAGATCTTGTTTGCCACGTAGTTTTAGGACACGTTAGCCATGCTCTCAAGCTAAATGCTTATTTTTTATGTATTTTTCCTCTTTATAGCTTTCTATACCCTATAAAACTTTATCATTAACTTACTCTATTGTTCAATTGCTGTTTTATTTTGTGTGAGTGCTGTTTTTTCCCCATTATTACTTTTTGGTATTTTCTTCTTTACTATCATTGGTATAGGCCCCTTCCTTCCCTTTTACATTTGGTAATTCTCTAATACCATCATTGGTATTCTCTTTCCCTTTCTTTACCCTTTCTGGGTATATATCTCCATTGCTATTGTTAGTACGTTCAAAAAACATAATTTTCTTCTGGCCTTTTTCCACTTGTCTTACTATTTGTGTGTGTATGTCTGTGTGTGTGTAGCTGATCAGTTTGGTTAACCTTTTATCATGGCAGACAGGCACCACTGGCTTTAAGCAATGTCAGGGGTGTGGCAGAAAGATGCCCGACTCGGACGGGCATCTTTCCTGCTTATATTGTTTGGGGGTGCCACATTTGGAAGTCCAACCACCTTGTGAGCTTTGTAAGGGTTTTCGTGCCCCTGAAAAGCCAAATGGTATAGTGGTTAAGTTGTATGCCTTTCAACCACAAGGTGCAAGGTTTGATTCTCACCACTGGAAAGAGCTTTACAGATATGAAGATATATATATTTTTTGACGATTGGATGGGAGAAAGGAAATTCACCCCAGGGATCACATCAATCGCCCTGCTAGACAGGGGTCCAGGAAAGTAAATAGTGTGGGAAGAAATAGCCAGGGAATTGTTATGGCTAGGCTTGTATAGGCCCTAGGGCTGATAGCCTAGTACCAACCTAGGAACGGACCCTTGCAGAGCCCCGAAACAAATTAATCCTCGAGGGGCTGTTAAAATGCCCTTTCACGGAGGCTTTGTCTGAGGTGTAGACATCTAAGTCTCCTAAGAAAGAAGTGAAGAGAAGGAGCCACTCCTTTCCAGCGTCTCCTCAAGCTCATGACCCTAAATCATCCAAATACCAGGTTTCTGCTTTGGAAACCGATGCCTAAACAATCAAAATTGACTTCAACATCTGTTTCGGAGCTAAAACCTATGACTCCTTCCACGGTGCCAACGACAACTTTACCGCAACCAACAAAATTTACCATGGTACCGACCCCTTCATCGCTACCTCCGACCCCATCAGCACCAACAATAGTTTCACCAGCACAGGTTACCACCCCTGCATCACAAACAATTGGTCAGCCGACCATGGTGCTGAAGGACGAATTTCTGCCCAGGACTAGGTACTCCCCATCTATTGACCTCTTTTATGGTCAACAGTTAAGCCCTTTCGCAGAATGTCCAGAATCTCCCTCAGGGATGTCTGTTTGTTTCACCAGGAGCCTTTCGAAGTTTGATGTAGCCAAGTTAGTGGATTAGCTCTTGGCAGCCAGAGGTCTTCCAGCCCCTTCTAGGACCTCCCAAGGTCTACTCTCCACAGACTCCATCTTGTCTTCCTCCTTCAACGTCTTCACAGGTCTTGGAGCCCTCAACTTTGATGCTGCTCCTGGTACCAACTACTTTGGTGCCGATGGTAGATCTCAACTTGGCTCCGGAACCGTCTCTGTGGTCCTCCGCTCATTTGGAGCTGACCCATCCTCGGGGAACGTGACTTGGCTGCTGGCTCCATGATCTCTAGTTCATAGACTATTTTTCCCATGGTGCTATCTACAGCTCTGGGTGCTTTGACACTTCCAGGTCCTCTTGAGGTACCTGCTCTGGAGGTAGGCTCATTGGAGCAAGGTGTGACCCCGGTTTCAAGGTTGTCTTTCTCTGTTCTGGACTCCCATCCCTCTTCAAGCAGGCCTGCCTTTCAGGTTATGGAAAGAGCTCTTGCCTCAGCAGGCTCACATTTGGCACCATCTCTGTCGGAGTGTCACATCTACTTAACCTCTGGCTTGCAGCTGTCACAACCTCCTACATCAGGGCAGTGGGCATGTGAGCAGCAAGACACCCTGCAGCAGGTTACCCTCTCTTTGGAGTCCTCCTCAAACCTTCCCCCTGAGGAGCCACCCCGTAAGAGGTCATGCAAGAGGAAGCACTTAGATTCTCCAAAAGATTTTCTCACTGAGGATACAGACTATGATGAAGGGGAAGGGTCCCCACAGTCACCCCCTGAAGATGTCTTCTTTGGAAACATCCTGGAAAACTTGAAAAAGAGAGGTGATTGGAAGTCCATCAACTCTTCCTCTGAGGAATCTGTAATCTTGCAGGCTTTTCTTGCTCGACCTTCTACTTCTCAGGTGACCCCCACTTGCCGATGATTTGGTCAAGCTCATCGTGTTGCATGCTTGGAAGACCCCTGACACTATAGAGCCAATTCCTTGGAGACAGGACAAAAGGTTTAGCGGTAGATGCTATGGTGGTGGCGGCTCCCATCTCGCCCATGCGGTTTATTGTTCACACAGCTGAAGGGACAGCCAGGGCAGTGGGTACAGAAGTTGCCAACAGGCTCCATGGCTGGATGCGCTTGTGTGATTTTGAGGACCCCTTTAAGTCTTCCATCATCAACGCTCCTATTGATGCTACCTCATTGTTTGGCCCCAAAGTCAGAGACACATTAGCCAGGTGTGAGAAGGATGGAAAGACCCTTTCTGCTGTCTGTCACATGCAAATTCTTCAGTGGCTTCTGTTGTCTCAGTTGTCCATGTTAGATCATCCAGTATCCCATTTGATCACGATTACCAACCATTGCAAGAAGACCTGAAGTGGTGGCTTCACTTCAACGAAATCTTGCTGGGCCATCCCTTTGTTCCCCCTCAACTTCAAGCCCTAGTGACCACAGATGCATCCTGGATAGGATGGGGGGCATTATCTGGAAAAGGAGTCTAAGGCACTTGGTCCCATCTGGAGGCCAATTCTCATATGAGTGTTCTAGAGAAGAGGGCAGTGCTTTTGGCATTGCAACATTTCACCCAAACCTTCCCTTAGGAATGATTGTAGTCCAAACAGACAACTTGTCAGTCTGGTAAATCAACAAGCAGGGGGACCCATGTCTTATCTCCTTTGTCAAGAAGCTCTGCATTTGGCAATGGGCAGTTTCATCCAACCACTTTCTCATTGCAACGCACATTCTGGGATGCTCCAATGTAATTGCGGACCGATTGAGCAGATGTATTTTAATGCCCACGAGTGTTTGTCTCTCAATCCATCTGTGGCCGAACAAATATTTTGCAAGTGGGGTCAGTATTGCTGCGACCTTTTTGCATCTCCCCTGAACAAGTGCAGTAGCTACCTTGCCCTGATCCCCCCTCCTGGGGAGTCACCGAGAGATGCTGTTTGCATGTTTGCCCCCCCCGTCTATTCTGCTCATTTCCCCCAATTCCCCTAATACCCATTTCTTTAAAGAAAGCCATCAGGTTGAAGAACAGGATGATCCTCATTGCCCAATTCTGGCCTCGACTGATCTGATTTCCCTTTCTTTGGCCTCACCTAATTTGGAAACCCTGGAGTCTGGACCTGGCTCCAGATCTACTGTCCTATCTGGACAGATTGGTTCATATGAATCTCCCGAACCTCACGCTCACTGCATGGCTTCTCTAGCTCCCATGATTATCAGGCATTCCTCTTTCAATTCACCAGTCCAAAGAATGGCTTGTTATAAACCGTCGACTAGAAAGTTATACCTTAGCAATTGGCATAAGTTTTTCACATGGATGTCTAAGACTAATATTGATTCATATTTGGCTCCAATCATTGAAGTACTAGAGTTCTTGACATTGGTCAATGCTGAGGCTTCTGCTTCAGAAAGCATCCGGGTGCATTTAGCTGCCATCTCCAGTTTTCATTCGGGTCTGAATGGCACATCCCTAATGTGTACCATAAACTTTGCAAAGCCTTTCTGAAAGGATCAGTGATGCTCAGACCTCCCATATAAGGAACCCTCTGCACCTTGGGAATTTAATTTAGTTCTCTAATCCCTAGTTTATCCCCTCTTTGAACCTTCTAACAAATGTGGTCTAAATTTCTTGTCATGGAAATCCTTATTTCTGGTAGCCGTTAACCTCCGGTAGGAGAATATCTGAGATTCATGCCTTATCCTGTAAACCTCCTTATCCAATTTTTCATGAAGACAGGGTTTCAGTGAGAACAAACCCTTAGCTTTTGCCTAAGATAGTGTCCGGAGCCAACCTTAACCATACTATTCAACTTCCAGTCTTCTTTCCCAATTTTTCTAACAAAGGTGAGTACTACCTTCGTTTATTGGACACACTTGGATAACTTTTGTTTTTACCTGCACAGGTCAAAAAAGTTCAGAAAGTGAGATCAGTTGTTTGTTTCCTTTTCTTCAGCGCTGATGGAGAAACTAGTTTCCAAAGTCACTCTGGCTAGGTGGCTAAAGGACTGGTATTACCTTTGTTTATGACAGGAGGAATTTATCACTACAAAGGCCTGTTAAAGTTCATTCCACCCTAGCAGTAGCCACATCTGCAGTCTTTCATTCTAGGGTTCTTTACACGATATTTGCTCAGCAACTACTTGGGCATCTCCACATACTTTTGTTACTCATTACAAATTGGATCTCTTCTCTAGGGGACAGGCATCCTTTGGCTCTATGGTCCTCAGGAATATTCTTCCGTGAGACCTCCCAAGATTCAGATAATTGGGGATTCTGTCTCAATTCCAAGGATTATGTGAAGATTGACACATCAGATAAAAAGTTATGCCTTGCCATAATGTTCCATATGATGTTGTTGAGCTTCACATATCCTTGACATACCCTCCTCCTTCCCCCTATCCTCAGTTGTTTGTTTTTTTTTTGTTTTTTTTTTTGTAGATTGGATTTCTCTGTGTCATTGGACTTCATTAGGAGATTCACATAAGGTCTCTCTCTCTTTGTTTCTTGTCTGTCACTTTTATGCATACTCGATGTGAGGTAATTTAGTAAGGAGCATTATGGGTAGAGCTTAGCTTGAGAGTTTTTGGAAGGCGCAAGCTGGAATAATGGCTGAGTCCATTCCAAGGTTCGGAACCAAAATTACTGTCAAGGATATGTGAAGATCAACAACACAGATGGAACATTATGGTAAGACATAACTTCTTTCTATTGATGAATACTTAACATAGTGGGGAAAACCATGATTAAGCAACTGGACTCCAATGTAAACATATTTATTCTGAAAGTGGATGCCAATGTTATCCTGCAGAGCATTGCATCAGGGTTATTTCTTTTTGTTCTGTTATTCATGTGAAAATATGTGAGCTTTTGATTGTCATAATATACTGTTGACCACAAACCGGGTAACACAGTCACATCTGTAAAAAAAAAAAAAAAAAAAAAAAAACACTTAACTTCTCAAGGCTGGTTTAAAAAACACAGCCCTAATGTAGTAGTAATGACTTGACTTTTAATATCAATAAATGTAGCATCACGAGACTTGGCAAAAGGGACAGAAATTATGACTACAGAATAAATGGTGAAGTCATGAAAAACTTGCACCAGCATTGAAGATCTGTGTACATTTTGGTTGACAGCAGTTTAATAAGTGTATATCTTCCAGAGTTAGGAAAGTATATTCTGCAGCCCATCTGATTTTGAAGGCCTTGTCTAGTCACTTTGGAGAGGTCATTGTATATTTTGCTTTACACTGATCTGGCCCATTACTGAATGCCCTGTTGTACTGTGTTTGTAAGCCACAGCATATAGTAGTGTACTGAGTATGCTACTGTATGATGTTCATCATGCATACAGCTGCAGTCATAACAGATGGGTTCTCCTGCCGTCAGGCGGGTCCTCGGTCGGCCGAATTCCAAAGTCTAGGTTCGGCGTCGGTTGTCGTCGCTTCTTCCCTGACGTCAGTGCGCCAGGGGTATAAAATAACCAGCCGACGCCATTTTCTTCAGTCTTTCTTGCCGCGCGGTGCCCGAAGCAGAAGCAGTTCGCAAGTGCCGGTCGGCCAGCTCCTGAAATTACGAAAAATTTTGCAACCGAAGTCATCTAGAAGCTAAGTACCCCGTTGGGGAAACTTTTCTTGCCTCAGACCGATGTCAGACAAAGTTAATAATTGTATTTCATGTGGGAAGCAAATACCGCATAAGGATTTCCATTCCCTCTGTATTCCTTGTTTAGGCCCAGACCATGACGTCTCGGTCTGTCCCTTTTGTGCTACATTCAACAAACGCACCATTAAGCGTCGGGCGGAGTTCGCCCAGCATTATTTTGGCAAAAAATTTAACTATATTATGTCGTCTGATACTCCGACTCCAGTTTTGTCTAAAAAAAACCCGCAAAGACAAGGACCAACACACGAGGTCCGCGGCCTCTACCGACACCACGCCAAAGCCGACTCCACGTGGTCCGGTTCTCAGCGAGGTACCTACGCAGCCCCTGACTACCGACGACACTACATTGGCGGTGTCTCCTGTGCCCGAGGTCGCAGGCTCCTCGGCCCACACCCCGACTACAGATACCGAAGCCACTCTTGGCAGTGAATCTCAAAATGTGGACAGGTCTACCTCTTCTCAAGGTGTCTTCAGACCTTCCTCTTCTTTCTCCATCAAGGCTTACACTAAGTCTAAAGCAGCAATGCAGTCTAAGAGACAAGCTACACAGGGCCCATCTCCAGACCCCATGCCTAAAAAACAGATGCTTAAAATGGCTGAGGATTTGATTACTCTTATCAGGGGTTCTCAACCCCCCCCCCCCAGACAAAAGGCCCAGAGTGGAGGAAGAATCCCCCTCCTCTGATCAGGGCTCCATTATTTCAGAGCACTCTGATGAACAGGAACATTCTTACTCCCCTTTTGAAGAGTCTGATGCTGAGGAGTCCATTCCCTCTGTCTCCCCCCAGAGGATTACTCATTTGGGGAAACTTTGCATACCTTAAGGGAACACTTCCACTGGGAAGGCCAAGATTATTCAGACTCCAAGAAAAGGCTTAGGGAATTTCTCTTGCTACCTCAACACAGGCCTCTAGCTATACCTCCTGTCTTGGACATACTAGATGATGTGTACTCGGAGGCCTGCCTTAACCCGGATTCTCTGCCTCCAGCTCCAGTCAAGCCTGACAGGTACTACAGGGTTCCTGACTCGCACCAATTTCTATACAAAAGCCATGCTGCTGACCCAGAAACTATCTCACAGGGCCCCAAGGGAATTAAGGCCTCCACTGCTAAAAATCCTTTACCTTCTGAGATAGATTCCAGATCCTTAGAAAGGTGGGGAAAAAAGGTATATACCTTGGCCACCTTAACCATGAGGGCATTAAACTGTCAGTTCCATATGCTAAAGTACCAACAGTTTTTGTTATCACAATTGAGAAGTAAAATGTCACAACCTGAACAACCAGATTTGAAGGAGTTGCAGGATTTGATGCATAGTGCAGAACAAGTGGGTAAACATACCTTACAATGTGGTTTTGATGCTCTAGAGGCCTCATGTAGAGCTGCTGTTACAGGATCAGTCATACGTAGGCATGCCTTGCTCAAGGAACAAACCTTACCAGATCATGTCAAAGCTAAATTACTATATGCCCCTCTACAAAAGGATGTATTATTTGGTGCTAATGCTGAAGAGGTATTAAGGAAAATGGAGGAAAAGGCTAAATCAATGCAAACAGTGAAAGATTTTCTACAGGTACAACCACCACGTTTCAGTAGAAATTGGCCTTCCAAAAATTGGTCCTTTCCAGCCACGGACAGACCCCAAAGAGGTAGATACAGGCGCCCGAGGGGCAGAGGGCAATCCCAAGGATCGTTTAGAGGCAGACAGTGGCAAGCTCCTACGCAAAGAGGTGGTGAGGATAACTCGCAACCATTCATAAAGCAAGCCCAATGACTTTCCCCTTTGCATGCCAAGCAAGACTCAAATGGCAGCACCATTAGGCGGAAAACTGGCATTATTTTCAAAAAATTGGCATATTGTCACAAAAGACAAATGGATCCTGGACATTATAAACAAAGGCTACAGATTCCATTTTCACACCCTTCCAAAAATGAGAAGCATGCCAAACCTGCCACACAATCAAAGGGCAGAGGCACAAAGACTAATTTCAGATCTCATAGACATGAAAGCTATTCAAGATGTACCTACGCACGAACAAGGTCAAGGTTTTTATTCCAGAGTATTCCTGGTACCAAAGAAGGGAAAAGATTGGAGACCTATTTTGGACCTATCCATCCTAAACACATTTCTACTGCATTACAAAATTCAAGATGCTCACTCTACAGCAACTTCTTCCCATGCTGGGCAAGGAGTCTTGGCTGGTAACATTGGACCTCAAGGAGGCATACCTGCATGTCCCAATCAGACAAAATTGCAGAAGATACCTCAGATTTCTTGCAGGTTCAACCCATTATCAATTCTCTGCGTAGCCCTTTGGCTTATCTACTGCGCCCAGAGTATTCACGAAATGCCTGGCATCAGTAATTGCCTACTGCAGACTTCAAGGGATACAAATATACCCCTATTTGGACGACTGCCTGATCCAAGCGGACAGCAAGCACATTCTTCTGAAACATCTGGCTTATGTAATAATGTTGTTGAATTCTCTGGGATACACAGTCAACAAAAAGAAATCAAGGCTAATACCCTCTCGGAAAATAATTTTCCTGGGTGCCAACTTGGACACAAACACCCAGATGGCCTACCTCACGCCAGAGAAGCAGGGGCAACTAACTCAATACTTCAGAACACTAGCAAATTGCACCAGGCTGACTGCAAGGAAAATCCTGCAGGCTCTGGGATTAATGTCATCTTGCATCTTACTAATCCCATGTGCAAAGCTGCATATGAGGAAACTTCAATGGTACCTGAAAAACCTATGGTCTCAACACAGCCACAGCCTGGAAACAATAATACCACTAATTCCATGTCTTCAAAAGGAATTTCTGTGGTGGGCTCAAGCATGCCAAGCAAACAAAGGTCTCCCATTCAGCAAGCCTCAAGCATATCAGGTCATCACAACAGACGCCTCGGACTACGCCTGGGGGGCGCACATGACAGATCGGTGCATTCAGGGCAAATGGTCCCAAACAGAAAAGCACCTACACATCAATCAAAAGGAAATGCTAGCAGTAATAAATGCTATTATAGCTTTCAAAGACCTCCTGCAACCAGGTCAACTGTTGATAAGGACGGACAACACCACAGTAATGTGGTACATAAACAAACAGGGAGGAACCCATTCATACCCACTATGCAGACTGGCCATGTCACTTTGGAACCTGGTCCTGGACTTACAAATCGAACTACAAGCACAGTACTTGCCAGGCAAAGGAAAACACGCTGGCAGACAACCTAAGCAGAAATATGACAGATCCACGCGAATGGAAGTTGCATCCTCAAGTTTTTACAGAGATAATTCAAGCATGGGGAAGGCCAGACATAGATCTCTTTGCCTCTCACGAAAATCACCAATTGACAAAATTCTGCTCAAGGATTTTCATCCGGGAGTTCTCTCTTTCAGTTGGACATCAATGACAGTTTATGCCTTCCCACCTCTTCCTCTGCTGCCCAAAGTTCTATTAAAAACCAGAGCAGACAGACCAAAGATGATTCTTATTGCTCCAGACTGGCCAAGGCAACACTGGTACCCACTCCTGAGGAGCCTGACGCATTCCCCACCATGGTCCCTGCCTCTAATGCCTCTTCTTCTGACCCAGCACAGCTTCAAGTCTCTTCACAAAAAGCTAAAAACACAATCTAGCCGCATGGAAGATTCCTTAGCATCACAACAGACCCTACTCCCTACTCCAAGGAAGTGCAGGATGTCATTTTGGAGGCCAGAAGGCCGTCTACCAGAAAAGCTTACACCGCCAAAATGGAAGCGGTTTTTGTGTGGAAATGAGAAAGGGGCCAGGTCCTGGAAATTTACAAAAAAATCCTCAAAACTCAATTTATTACTAGAAAAACGACCTTGCCTCCCTTTTGAGAGCTACCAGAGACAACTGAAATCAGATCAGCTCTTTGTGTCCCTATAGGAGCTCAGCTCAAGTCAAACAGACTATCTCAAAATGGATATCCCACTCCATAGTTCCTACCAAAGATATTTTGCAGCCACATCTGATTTCTGTGCAGGCCTTCACTTTATACTTTGGGCTTTACACTGCATCTGGTTACCTAGTGCACATCTGTTATACAGTTTTGTACCTACCATAAATGTAGATGTAGAGTGCTAATACAGCTGCAGTCCAGGTTTCCTCCCTCCTTCCCTCTTGGGACAGGCCTATTGGCTAACACCTCCTCATGCTACATGATTGGGGTATTCATTCTTGTTGTATTTGCTTGCACTACTGTATTTTGATCATATTGCATTGCTTTATCACACAAATTTATGTATTCCCTTCCTTCTGGGGCACCTGACATCTGGGGAAAAGAAAATTGAAGAAAATGGCGTTATTTTATACCCTGGCACACTGGCGCGGGGAAGAAGCTTGACAATCTACGACCTAGACTTTGGAATTGACCGAGGACCCGCCTTGACAGGAGAACCCATCTGTTATGACTGCAGCTGTATTAGCACTCGAACATCTACATTTATGGTAGGTACAAAACTGTACTTTTCTAGCTTTGGAATATAAGTTACCTGAAAGAACTTGAAATGGTAGAGATCCTTATAAAAGGAATCACATGGTTAGAAAACCTAACTGTTTAGATGGGCTTCAGGGAATCTTATTCTTGTAGGTTACTTAAGTGATCTCTACCTTTCCCACTTAAGGTAGTGTCTGATCTCTTTTTATTTGAAAGTGCAGGTCTAGAGCACATTTTTATGGGAGTTAACAGCAGGTTAAGGAACTTAATAATAAAAATAAATATCCACATAAAAATGTGACTGATGACATTGCATATTGCCTTTCGCTATTATGGAATGACTTGCAGTCTACTTTACATGTGAATGCGATTGCTGCTCATGAGTATTATCTAGGCTTTTGAATTTACCCTATCTTACAAATGTGACTTACCACACCGTGTGTGACTTAAAAAGGTTCTATTGTAATTTTAATCAGTTAAATTTGGTAATAGTACAAACTTGTACAGTGTACTTGTTGGTATTGTCTCTGTTAAAACAGTTTGCTTTTGTTAAACTGTACCAATGAATTTTGATATTTGTAACCTTAGGCATGTGATATGTAATGCATTATTTTATTGTAAATGATTCCTTTTTCTGTTCAGTATTACGTGGTTTTTAATTGAGTGTTGTGGATCTGCTTTCTAGGTCTGTTTCATGACTGAAAAGGGTTCTCAGACCATTTTCCTACTTCTTTGCCAAGGTTACGTTTTAAAAATAGATCTTTTCCAACTGTTTAGAAAGTTGCACTTGTTAAGACTACTTTGGGAATAGGAATGTCATTTTTGAGAATGTTTCATTTCCTGAATCGGATGGTGGAGATAGGGGATGTGATTTGTTTTTATCTTGTGATTCATCATTTGATTCTGTTGATGCTATTAATGTCTATTGTTTATTAGACACTTCTAAACTCCGTTATTAAAGTAAATGTATTCCTCCATTTTCAAATTATGTTATTCAGCAATTTTCTTTAATGGTTAATTATGCTTTGGAAGCTAGTTTACTAACATTTTCTAAAGAACGAGATAGTGTGTTACAATTTAACCAAAGAAGAATGGAAGGCATTACAAAATCTTAGTGAAAGAAAGGATATTATTATTATTAAACCTTCAGATAAGGGTCAAAAGATTATTTTGCATTACATGCAGTATCTTAAAATGTTTATGGATCATCTTTCTGATAGAAATGTTTACAAAGTAGTAGAAGAAAAGGACTATTATAAGGCCATTGAAAGCTTTAAGGAATTGTTACAGAAAGGATATAGATTAGGCTATCTAACTAAATAGGATGTGGAGGTTAGCTTTAAAGCTGAATGTTTTTTTTTTTTTTTTTTTAGCTAGATTTTATTGCTTACTGAAAATCCACAAAAGTACCTTCCCCCTCCAGGAAGACCAGTAGTGGCTGGTGAAAAATATTTTTTTCATACTGTTGGTATAATGTTCCATTCTTATTTGCTGAAGTATGTAGTGAAGCTAGACTCATTAAAGACTCTTGATTTTTTAAAGAAAATTGAGGCAATTAGATGTGAGGAATGATTTTTTTGGATTGTCATTGCCGTGAAGAGTCTTTACATTAGCATTACACATAGAGTGTAATTGTGTGTAGGCTAGAGGCATGCTTCAGCCTTAAATGCGTGCCTATGGTTTGGTGTGTAAACACAAGTTGAAATATTTCAATTTTCCTTAGAACTGTATTGCTTGGAATGATTAATAAAGATGGCAGAATTGATTTCTCGGCAGCAGGTGTTGAGGGCCATTATAAATTAAACTACAGTGGACAGCAAGGTTTATAAAGTTTACTTTGTCTGAGCTGGGTTAATGGCTCAAGCTCTTAATATATGGATGGGTTATAGCCTTGACTAACCTAAAGAGGATATGTGCCACCTTGGATGGAACTTTCTCTGAACAGGAAGCTTGGATGTTCATGTCGCATCCATGGTTTAGATCAGGTAATCCTGGTATGAGTTCATCTGTGGATTTTTACTAGCTTCAAAAATGGACTGGACTTTGTAGGTTAGGTGTAGATTCTCTCCCCCCCCCCCCCCCCCCCATGGTCAGTAGGAGACTGAGTAAAGGGAATATTGCTTTTAGATAAAACAAGGACACATGCCAAATGGTCCAATAGCCTTATTTGTCTGGCAGAGTACAGTACTTTCTTTATACCTCTTGAGTAATATGGGTAAACTCTCTTCTGAGGCATGTAGTAATGAACTAAATGGTACTAAGCTGTCCATTGTTAGAGATTAGAGTAGGTTTGTGTTTGGTCAATGTTGAAGTGTATTAATGCAAAAGTAAACTCGTGCAGACTGCCTGTGTCAGAGCTCCTCATTAGCACTCTAAGAAAAATGAGTGGGTTTAAAAGCTCTTAGATTTTTTTCTTGGCACTAGTCCAGTTAGTACCTTTGTTATCAAATTATTATACTTTAGTTTAACTCATAGTTTTTTAGAGTTTAATGACTGTATATATTAACAAATGCAAGGAACAGCCGTCGGTGCATCTTTTGCACCCATGTATGCTAACCTAGTCATGGGGCTATTTGAAGTTGATATTTTGTACAAACTGGAATTCTTTAGGCATTATGTTGTCTTATATAGTAGGTTTATAGATGATTTAATTTTTTGTGTAGGGGTGAAAATTTAGTTGATTACTTTGTAGAAGCTCTTCAGATTAATCATTTTGATTTAAAGTTTGATGGTTTACAAAAAGGTTTGGACTTAGAGCTGGATATCAAAGATAATATTATTGATACTAGAAGACACAGGAAATTTAATGATGGAACTCATTTTTAGATAGTAGGAGCTGTCACACCCCCATATACTCAGTGCTTTACCATACAATGAGTTGTTAAGGGTGAGTAGGCTATGTAGCAATATGGAAACTCTTAAGGATGAGATAAGACAGTCATGTACAGCTTTCAAGCAAAGGGGCTATGGGGAAGAGTTAATTGCACATTCCCTGAATAAACTATTACATCTAGATAAGGGGAATGGTAACTTAAGTGGTAAAGGAAACCGAGTAAGCAATAATTATTGTAAGAATATTATATCTAGAGGAAACAAAAAAGTATATTTTGTTACTTCCTACAATGTTTATAGTGATGAGATAAGATTATTAAATATTATTGGCCTTTTCTTTCTAAATGTAGGAATGGGGTTAAAATCTGTGTAAGTTTCCATTTATCTCTTATAAAAGAGGTAGAAATGTTAAGGATATGGTTGTTCATAATCTATTCGTTCTACCTATGGAAACTTATATAAGGCCTTTGACCACTGTTGGTACATTTGCCTGTGGAAAAGTTTGGTGTGTAATCATGTAGTTAGATCATTTGAGAAAATAAATGGGAGAAATTAAGCCTGCAGCAACGTATTCTTGTACTGCATAGGGAGTGATATATGCCTAGTCCTGTTCCTGTGGTCTTTATATATACGGGAAACCAAAAGAATGTTTAAGGTTAGACTGCAGGAACATACAAGAAACATTAAAAACAAGAATGTGGATAGACCAGCTTTGCACTTCCATCAGATACATGCAGGGGTATATACTGATTTAAAGGCATGTATTTTAGAACGGATTTGTGTGAAAAATGCTGTTGTGTTAAAAAAAATATTATGTTATATAAAGAAACAGTCTTTATATTGAAATTTGGCACATTGTTGCCTCAGGGTTTGAATAAATAGTGTGATTCAAAAGCCCTCTTATAATGAAGTGTCTATAATTGAATTGTTTTATTGCTTTAATTTTTTAATTGTTTGATGACTGGTTTTAGATTTTTCTGTGAGTATTGTATATTCAATTTTATTCATGAGCAACTTTGTGTTTTTTTTTCTTTTCACTAACCATACAGTTTGTTTATTTCTAGTTCCTGTGTTGTGTATTCCAGACCATTTCACTTGCTGAGTTAAAATAAACTTCCTTCAAAAATATCCTTGAAGCTAATATAAAGGAAGTTGAAAGCATCAACTTGAGGTTTCAGCACTCACATTTCTTGAAGGAGAGTAGGTTATAAGCTTTGACAGTTAATGTACTTAATACAGCTTTTTCATCCTAAATGTTCATTATGTAAGCCTTTACGTAAGGCAAGTACAGCACTATGGGAGAAAAGGGACTGTACAGATAGCAACAGACAAAATGTATTGACGTGATATGTAAACCAAAGGGCATAAACTCATTTGTGCATTTGGCACAATTGTCTGGGAGCCGGCAATCTAAACAAACCCAGTTTTGTAGGTGGTTTACATATGAGGCCAGCAAATGGCAGACAGAAGTAAGAGAAACACATCACTTCCATGAATCAGCAATGGACAGAAGGGTGTTCTTTTACATAGTAAAGAACTTGATTGGGGAGGTCCAGTTATAGACTTTGTATGCATCACACTTCAACAGTTGTTTACTGCGTTTTGCTTCAGGTTGTCATTCTCTGTGCTAGCATACAATGGTACCAAGGGGTTCTGTATAAATTACCTCCACCCTCTGTAATACCAAAGCTGCTCATAAAATAATGGGAAAAAGTAAATATAATTTTAACTGCTGCCCTCTACCCTTCCAACCACATCCCATTCTGCTTTCTCAGATATAGCAGAGCCCCGATGTTACTACTCAGCAGCCAGATAAAGGGAGAAAATACGCCATCCAGGTTTCAGAGCTGTTGGTCTAGCGACCAATAAGATCCAGTCTTTATCCTAGCAATATTTTTTGTTCTGCAACAATGAGCCTTACAGTGTATATAGTACAAGTGTGTGATACCTCAGCATAGTAGTGGATACATGAAAAATTGATGCTGGATAGACTTCCCTCCTCCTGCCCCCCCCCCCCTTGTACAGTCCGTGTTGAGTGTGGCTTCTTCTGTAGGGCATGTATGTTCCTCATTTCATGTTTTTATAAATAGCTCATAACCTTATATATATATATAATTTCTTAATGATAAATGTTTTTCTGATAAGCCGTTGAAAGTCATTTAACCATGGTATTTATTATTAAAGTTTGTGAATCATTGTGGATAAATGCTACTGCATTTAAATATAAACAAAAGCATAGTTTTCCATTAATATATGCATACAGTTTAACTATGTTTTAAGTTTTGCAATAGGCTGTAAATCAAACTTGTAATTTCTCTATGTGCAAATTGCTGTCATTATAGGTAGTCCATTGTGTGACTGCCATTTCATGAGGCTGCAGTAGCTCATGCTAGGAGATATCCATCTATTGAAAAGATCCTGATTAAGACTTATGTTCATCTTGGGCAGATTTTAGTGCCTGTATATATAAATCTTGATATAGTGTTCCTATTATTTGTTGTCTACCCTTGTGTGTAAAGTTATCACTCAACTGTACCTTTCTGGTAAGTTTGTTAGTTTCATAATACAGACTGTAAGGAAAAAGATTTTTTTTGAGAGACTGCAGATGTGTACAGCGGATTGCTCCCTAAGAGAGAATGGAATAAAAAAAAACTGGCAGAGCAAGGGAAGTTATCAATATGGCAGCATACATATTTATAAGAACATAAAAATAACGCTTTTAATCAAGAACCCAAGAAATATGTGAGAAGAAGTTCCCTCAGGGTTATACTTTAGAAAACCTTTGCATTAGAATTCCGTAATATGTGGTATTGGTGGTAGTCATTATTTTTTTCAAAATATTTATTTCCTTAAATTTTTATTATTGGGGTTTCCTCCTGCTGTTGTAGTTGTAGAGTTTGTGCAATGTTAGAGGATTTTGGGAAGGTGAGGCCCCACACATGATATATTGGGAGGATCTGTTCTCTTGAAATTCCAGTGAAGTGAGATTCTTGACAAAATAAAATATATCAGATACAATTAATTTCCTTTGGGAACTTGATTTATTATGTCATCTATTTTTTATTCACTTGGTGGAAAATTGGCAGACGAGTTAGTCCACAGCATTCTTCTGTTAAACCTGTGTATTTGGTTTGCTTCTTAAGATAGTGGATGTTTTGAATTTTTTTGAAACAGAAAGTTTGTAAAAGTGTTGGGATCAAGTATATAGGGTGGGTGTAGGAGTTTGTAAGGACATGATGTTGTGAAGTATTGCCATCTGTACCAGGAGAAGTAAGACAGTGCATGTGTGGCATATGCCAGCATGGCTAGCTTAAGTTTTGTAAATAATCTTATGTCATTTGATTGTCACATTAATTTGCACAGATGTTTGTATTAAAAATGCATTTGTAAAAGTTGCTTATGTAAAAAGAAATGCTGCAAAAGAATCTTAGAGTTCTGACAGATGTGATGTAACTCTATAATCAATGGAATGTTGGATGCAGAAGCAGTTTGATTTTGTTTTTCTTTGGAATCTGTTGCACAAAAAATATATGCCAGTTGTCACAGTAGTCAGTTGTACAGTTATTGTGTGGAGTATCTCATTCTGCCTTGTGGAAGTGAATATCTCAGCAGTACATCTTGCCTTGCAGTATTAAGTGAGTTAACTAGGGACATTTTCTCTTTAGTGTAGTTAGGAAAAGTACAATGAAATTAGCTTAGTATTATTTTTTTCTGCATGTGAGATTCTGTCCAACTGTGTTATTTTATATTTCCTGTGACTGAAAACTCTGATATTTATTGTAACTCAATATTAAGTATTTTCCTGTTTTCTATTTTTATTATTCATTATTAAATACTGTTTATACCTCTTTATTGTTGCTGGTCTTTTAATGTGTACTTTTATATCCTGAAGAGTACCTGTGCTTATTTTAGTGTCACTGTGGCCACTCTGAAAAGCCTTGCTGCCTTGGTCACACGCCACCATTCATATTAGTGTTAGTTTGACACAGTATAATGGGTTACCCCTTGTAAGAGCCTTAGAGTATTTGGCTGGTGGCAGCTAACCTGTAATCTCGTATGTGTGTGTGAATGTGTGGGTGCGGGTGTGTGTGTGTGTGTGTGTGTGTGTGTGTGTGTGTGTGTGTGTGTGTGTGTGTGTGTGTGTGTGTGTGTGTGTGTGTGTGTGTGTGTGTGTGTTCGGATATTCAAGTATATGTGTCAGATACGTGGAACTGGGACACAGTACTCCAAGGTGGGTCTTGTTTGGGATCTGAGAAACAGTCTCCAGTCCCAGTGGAGCATGTTCCCTATGTGCTTTTAGGGGAGATTGTGCTGAATGCAGAGAGATATATTTGAAGTACTATGTAGATCCATTATTCCTGTATTAAGGAACAGCCCCTCACCAGTGTCATTGGTGAGGATTATTGATCTTGATTACTGGCTTGTGGTAAAGAGGGGTGCGTTGTCATAAAGCGTGAATGGTGGTCTACTAGAAGACATTTGGAGATGGTGGTTACTGAGTCATACTTGCACAGAGTACAAAGATCAGCTGCAGAATAATTATGGCAAAATGCATTGAGAATGTTATTTCCTGAAAAGTTATATCAGCTGTAATGTTATGCAGATTTAGTTGCCTTACATTTTTCCTTTGTGACCTTTGAAAGTACTTTTAAAATTGTAACAGTTCTGCAGTTCATTGACTGTTGTCCTTTTGGTTTGTAGCTTTAAAGGGAAGTCTGGCTCTGACTGTGAGTGTTCACATTTATAGCGTACAGAAAACTTCCTTGAAAGATAGTGGACCACTCTATATTGCAGATTATGACGCTGTGAAAAGCAACCTTTCAAACTGCAGCAAGTAAGTCTTCGTGAGCATATGTGTATATATTTTTTGTCGGTCAATTGCCTAACTTTGATTTTTAGCAAACAGCATACATATTTATGCTGAACAGTATATTGTTATATGAAGGTGCTATGATGTGCTGCAGAGAGTCCATCTTTTTTTTCTTGTAGGACTTATGACTGGAAGAAGTCAGACAACTAGGCTTCATGAACGTTAACTAAGGTTTTTGACTCCTTTCCTTTGCTCATAATCCTAAGTGCAGAAGGACCCTTTTGTTAGAGTAAGAGGGAGTGGGTGGGAATTGGGGGCAGGGTATGGGGAATGAAGCAAAGCCAGTTGTAACAGAGAGTGATCAGTTTATAGCCAATAAAAAGTAATTAACAGAGAGGTTCAAAGTAGAACCATATTCCCTTCATTTCTTGAATGTGTAAACCTGTCAGCCAGGAAGAATAATAACTGGCATATACAGTGTAATCTATTGGTCAAGAGAAAAGAAAGTGGCCAACTTAGCAAGAGGTCCTTGGAGTGTAAGGGCAACTCTGTCAGGGAGGATGTAAAAATATTTAACGTGTGTGTGTGTGTGTGTGTGTGTGTGTGTGTGTGTGTGTGTGTGTGTGTGTGTATATAATATATATATATATATATATATATATATATATATATATATATGTATATATATATATATATATATATATATATATATATATATATGTATATATATATATATATATATATGTGTGTGTGTATATATATATATATATATATATATATATATATATATATATATAAAATGTGTGTGGATATATATATAAATTTCACACATGTACCCACCTTTAGTGTGACCTGTAACCTGTACAATTCAATTGAAATTCAGACAAATCTGTTAGGGGAAAAATATGAAAAATAAAACATGTACAATACACTGGTTGCATAAGTGTGCACACCCTTAAATAATACTTTGCTGGAGCACCTTTTGACTTAATTACAGCTTTCAGTCTTCTTGGGTGCACACTTGCCATCAATTAAAGAGACTCTGATTAACCCCAAATAAAGTTCAGCTGACCTAGTAGGATTTTCCTGACATTTACTCAGTTGCCTGCTACAGCAAAAGCTATGGTTTGCAGAGAGCTTACAAAGCATCAAAGGGATCTCATTGCTGAAAGGTATCAGTCAGGAGAAGTGTACAAAAAATTCCACAGCATTGGATATACCATGGAACACAGTGAAGACAGTCATCAAAAAGTGGAGAAAATATGGGACAACAGTGACGTTGCAAAGAACTGGTCACCCCTCCAAAATTGATGAAAAGAGACGTGCAGCAACACTGAATGAGCTGCAGGAATTTCTGGCAAGTACTGGTTGTGTACTACGTGTGACAGTAATCTCCCATATTCTCCATATGTCTGGATTATGGGGTACGGTTACAAGACGGGAGCCTTTTCTTACACAGAAAAACACCCAGGCCCGGCTAAAGTTTACATAACAATACATTAGGTCTCCCAAAAGCACGTGGGAAAATGTGTTATGTTCTGATGAGACCAAGGTTTAACTTTTTGGCCACAATTCCAAAAGGTAAGTTTCGTGCAAAAACAATACATCTGAAGTAGGAGATTCATTTGTCAGCAACCTGTGGGTATGGATCCGATATCGGATCCGAACCGGCATAGTTTATCCAGCTATGGATCCGAGCTCCTACCCTCCCTCACCCATAATGCCCTGCTCTCCCTACATGACCTCAGATCTACATGGTGACAGCTGGATTTTGAGCCTGTTAGCTAAGTGCAAGTATTAGGTTTTCCCTAATCTTTAGTTAAATTAGTGATTTTTGTAGTACCCTCCCTACAAGCATGGCTTGTATAATGCGCGTATTTCTTTTTGGGGCCTTCTGTGTGAGTGTTTAGAAAAAGTCAGTGAATAAGTATGTCTGAGGCCCCAAAGGCAATCTTTCAAAAATGCTGTGTGGCCATGCTATATCCCCTGCTGATGGCCACACCTCTGGGTGTTCAATCTGTGCAGGGTTCAACCCCAGGGCATTGAAAGGAGCGAGAGTCGGTTGGTCTTGCAGACTCTTGCCCCCGGATCGGGCCCCCCCCCCCCCCCCCGATGATTGCTGCCGGGGTTTTTGCCTTGCCTGCTCCTCCTCCTCCAGGGATTCAAACTCCCAAGGGTTAGAGGAGGAGGGGAAGTTGAAGAAGGACCGAGACCGACCTCTTCGAGGCTATCGGGCACCACTGGAGGCCTGCCTCTCTGCCCTCATAGGCTCTCTGAGCTCACTCTGATGGGAATGCTCCTGCCCTCCCCTGGGGAGCTCGACTCCCATTTTTCAAGCCTCTAGCTTTTCTCCCCCACACGACCCGGTTGTTCCGAGGAGCCGGGCAGCCTCGAGCAGGGGTGGGTTGGCGCCGACAGTACTGGTGCCCCGGGATCCCCCCCCTGCGTTTGTCGGATCCGACCTCTTGGAGCCTTGGCCCCGAGCCGATCCTGACTCAGTGTGCCTCGGGCGCCGCCCCTGTCGGGGGCGCACTGTTCCCTCGATCCCAGGGGGCGGGCGCCGCTCCGATCCACTCCAGATCCGGGCCGAGGGAATCCGACTTTCGCCCTATTGTCGGGGCTGGCTCCCCTGCTTTTGATGTGGTGGAGAGGACTCTGTTGAGGGCATCCAGACCCCCCTTGCTTCTCGCTCGTCCCCGCACTCCATCTGCTCTGGGCCAGGGACATTGCTGGTGAGGGCCTCGACAGCCCCCCCGAGGAAGCAGCAGCATAATAGGTAAGAGGAGGCACATAGACTCCCGGTCTTTAACTGAAGACACTGACAGGATGTCTGCTCTGGAGACATCATGGAAATGTTACGAAACGATCAGAGGTGGGTGGTCTGCCCCAGAAGTCTTCTGCTGGCCCCCGTTCTTGTTCTTGGAGGCATTTGCCGACTATCTCTTGGTTCCCTCCTGCCCCCCCTGGTGGACCCCTGACACCCATTGCATGCACCCAGCGTCTGCCCCAAAGTCTTCCTCTGACGAGTCCCCGTTCTTGAGGCATTTGAAGCGGCCTCTGCCTACCTCACTTTGGTGTCCTCTCCTGCCAACCCCTGGTGGACCCTATTACCACCCGGGGCGACACCGTGGAGCCAATCCCAAGAGGCCCGATATAGGATCCTTCCCCCCTGCTGACCGTCTACTGGAGCAAGGGACCCCGTAGATGCCATGTTGTCGATGATGGACCGCTTGGGGAAGCAATGTTGTTTTCTTACCCTTTCTCCGTGAGGCGCCAGCTATTTGGCACATGTCATTAGGATGCAGGAGGACAAACTTATGCACTCCACCCGTATGGCCACTCTCGTTTCTGTGACCAACACCTCTATGCGGTTTACTCCACGCTACCGAGGGAGCCGCTAGAGCTGCAGCAGGCCTGGCTCCGCCACTGCAATTTCCTACAGCCCCTTTCAGGCGCCATTCGCGAACGCCCTTTTGACGGTTCTGCCCTTGGCAAGGCGGTTCGCGACACCTTGGTTCAGATCGAGAAGGACGGGGAAGCTGTCTGCCTGGCCGGTCCCGCTTCTCTGCCCCCCCAGAGGTCCTACTTAGGAACCAAAAGGGCCAGAAGAAGATGTCTCCCAACCCGCCTCGACAACCAGTCCTTCCGCTGCAGAGGAGGACAGGGAGGACGCGCTAGAGGCAGAGGGGCTCCCAGGAACTTTGGGTCCAGGGAACCTTTCTCTGAACGGCCCCACGCAGCCCTGAGGGGTTGCCGACTGCCTCCTCTGGAGGCAGTCGGGGGACGGGCAGCACTCCACCCATGGCGGGGAGTCCATTATTCATGTCCCAAAGTTAAAACCCCTCCCTGTTCCCACCCCCCAGAGGAGGCCGCCTGCCAGAATTTGGCCATCTGCTGAGAAAAGAGCCATCCAGCCCATTCCCCCAGACCAGATCGGATCAGGGTTCTACTCCAGGTTCTTTAGTGCCGGGACCTAAGACCCATACTGGACCTGTCCCTATTGAACCTGGCAGTTCCCAAAGAGAAGTTCTGATGGTCACTTTGCAATCCATCCTCCCCTTCTAGGGAGAATCACTGGATGTGCTCTATAGACCTCAAGGATGCGTATTACACATGCTGTTGGACAGATGATCCAGAAGGTTTCTTCTGGCTGGGAGCCAGTCACTACCAGTTCAGGGTCCTTCCCTTTGGTCTCACCACAGCCCCAGGGTGTTCACCAAAGTATTAGCAGTGGTTGCGCCCACCTGAGGCTTCAGGGTGCAGGTCTTTCCAACTACTACTACTGGCTTCTCACCGCCCCAACAAGGCATCTACTCTCTTTAGCAAGAGACTCCTTTCTTCTAGCTCCTGGCTAGGCATCACGGTAAACATAGAGAAGTCCAACCTGGTCCCTACTCAGATAATAGATTTTATAGGAGCCAGGTTAGACACGAAATTTAAGAGCCTTTCTCACAACCGACAGAGTTCGAATCTATGACTCCAGGTGCGGGCCATCCTTCACTCCAGCTCAACACCGCGGAGTTGATCCTGAGGTCTATGGCGGTAGCGATTATCCGCGGCAGCGATTACTCTTTCCCGCTTCATTGAACATGCGGGTACTTCAACGGACACTTCAGGTGCAGTGGTCATTTCTCTCTCCCCTGTATCATCCCATTGCAATCAGCAAGGCTTGCAAGCGCCTCTCTTGTGGTGGCTCCATTCCCCGGACCTCCACAGGGGCCGCCCGTTTTTGTGCATCTCCCCTCACAGTGACCACGGGCGATTCAGAGACCTCCTGCATATCAATGTTCTGGAAATGAGGGCGGTGTCTTGGCATTGCAAGCACTTCAAGCCCTTCTTCCCTGGGAACGATTGGATTCAATCAGACAACATGTCGGTGGTCTGGTACATCAACAAACAGGGGAACCAGGTCTTACCCTTTATGTCGGAAGCCATGAGAGTGTGGGAATGGGCCTCCACCAACCGCTTTCTCATCGACGCATATTCCGGTCGGACCAACATCCTAGCGGACAAGCTTAGTCGCACCATTCTCTCCCGACACGAGTGGTCTCTCAATTCTCAAGTAGCGAAACGTATCTTCGCACAGTGGGGGATTCCCTGTTGCGATCTCTTTGCTTCTCCCTTAAACGCCAAGTATGACAGTTTTTTCGCCCAATCCCAGGGATTCTCGCCCAATCCTCCAGGATTCCGGCAGAGATTGGGTGTCTGCGTTTATACCCACCTCTACCTCTGATGCTTCAAGTAATTCAGAAAGCCTCTCGGTTGGGGTGGAGAATGATCCTCATTGCCCCGTTCTGGCCTCGACAGATCTGGTTCCCTTACCTAAGGTCTCATTCAGTGAATCCACCATGGATTCTAGATCCCATTCCGGATCTGATATCACACCCATCGAACCTACCAACTCCGAACCTGGACAACCTGAAGTTGACTGCTTGGCTGCTCCTGTTCCACTCCTAATCTGGACTCCCGGTATCGCGTCCCCAGTTAAGGCCATTCTGGTGGCCCTCTACCAGAAAAATTTACCGCAGTAAATGGAAGTTTCTCCATTTGGGCAGAGCGGCAAGGCCTAGATCCTTTCACGGCTCCCCTTCCTTTGGTTCTAGACTTCCTTACTACTCTCTTTAATGATGGCGCCAGTAGTTCCACGGTCAAAGTTCAGCTGGCGCTATATCTCATTACCATGTTGGTCATGAATCAGGGTCTCTTATGTCAGCTAAGTTATGCAAAACCTTCTTAAAAGGCACCTTTTGCTCAGACCCCTGTCAAAGAAACGGTTCCCCGGGATCTTTCCTTGGTACTTCAGGCCTTGACCGCTCCTCCCTTGAACCTGTGGCCACAGTCGATCTTAAATTATTGTCCTTAAGACTGCCTTTTGGTAGCCACTACTGCTAAGAGAGTTTCTGAGCTTCAGGCCCTGTCCATGAAACCGCCTTATTTGATCTTTCATCCGGACCGTGTGCCTCAGGATCAATCCTCCTTTCTTCCTAAAGTAGCCGAAGCTAACATTAATCAGTCCATCAACCTCCCTGTTTTCTTCCCTAAGTATCAAAACAAAGGCGAATACAAACTGCATTCCTTGGATGTTCACAGGCAGCTTGCTTTTACCTTCATAGGACAGCTGGTCATAGGCAATCAGACCAGTTGTTCATTTCTTTTGCCAAATTCAATCTGGGTAAACCAATTTCCAAAGTTTCTTTGTCACGCTGGATTTCTCAGTGTATTCTGTTGGCGATTCAAGCCTCTGGGAGGCCCGCACTGGAGGAGTCCATGCTGATTCGACCCGTCTATCTCTACTTCAGCGGCCTTTAAGTCTAGGGTTCCTCTGGATGACATTTGTTCAGCAGCCACTTGGGCTTCATCTCCTACTTTATTACTCATTACAAGCTGGACGTCACGCCTAGAGGTAGAGCATCCTTTGGCTCCACGGTGCTGAATATCCTTCCATGATGGCCACCCAAGATTCAGGTAGCTGGGGACTCTGTCCCACAGGTTGCTGACAAATGAATCTCCTACTTCAGATTTAGAAGTTATGTACTTACCATAACGTTCCATCTGAGTAGGTGGATTCATTTGTCTGCAAACATCCCGCCCTCCTATCCCCCTGGCCTTGTCAGTTTCCTGCATAGGGTGTGTTACCCTTTAGTTAGGGTAGTTGGTGCAGGGCAAACTCGATCTGAGGTCATGTAGGGAGAGCAGGGCATTATGGGTGAGGGGAGGAGCTAGGAGCTCGGATCCATAGCTGGATAAACCATGCCGGTTCGGATCCGATATCGGATCCATACCCACAGGTTGCAGACAAATGAATCCACCTACTCAGATGGAACGTTATGGTAAGTACATAACTTCTAATTTGCTTCATCAAAAGAATACATCCTCATGGTGAAGTATGGTGGTGGCAGTGTCATGCTTTGGGGTTGCTTTTCTTCAGCTGGAACTGGGGCTTTAGTCAGGATGGAGAGAATTATGAACAGTTCCAAATACAAATCACTTTTGGCTCAAAACCTTCAGGCATCTGCTAGAAAGATGAAGAGGAATTACACCCTTCCACACAACAATGACCCCAGGCATACATCCATATCAACAATAGAATGGCTTCACCAGAAGAAAATTAAAGTTTTGGAATAGCCCAGCCAGACCCCAGACCTAAATCCAATAGAAAATCTGTGGGGTGACCTGAAGAAGGCTGTACACAAGAGATGCCCTCACAATCTCACAGATTTGGAGCACTTTTGCAAGGAAGAGTGGGCAAATATTGCCAAGTCAAGATGTGCCATTCTGATAGACTTCTACCCAAGAAGACTGAATGCTATAATTAAATCAAAATTGCTTCAACAAAGTATTAGTTTAAGGGTGTGCACACACACAACAAAGTATTTAAGGGTGTGCACACTTATGCAACCAGCATATTGCACGTTTTTTATTTTTTATATTTTTTCCCCTGACAGATTTTGAAATGCTTTATTGTGGTGTCATTTTTTTATATCAGAAAAACTGGCATTTTAACAGGGGTATGTATATGTGTGTGTGTGTGTGTGTGTGTGTGTGTGTGTGTGTGTGTGTGTGTGTGTGTGTGTGTGTGTGTATATATATATATATATATATATATATATATATATATATATATATATATATATATATATATGTATGTATATATATATATAAACACGCATAAATGTATGGATAACCTCACCCTAGCAACAAAAGCAGACAAAAAATAAAAAGGATGTATGGAGAGTGTGCTGTCAAAATTGTAATTTGTAGGGAATTCTGTTTTGCCAAGGGGAATAATAATGCATTTTTTGCATTTAGTTTAAGACCATGGCTTTGGCACAAATCATTTGTTTGTGTTGGCTCTTCTTGTAATATGTTGACATCCTTGAGGGATTCAGTGATTGCTCCCAGTTTGCAGTCATCAGTAAACTTGGTGAGCCAAATGTCATCTTCTTTGGCTTGGACTTCTGAGAAGTAGATGCCAAACAGTAAGGAGCCTAGCACAGACCCCTGTGGTACTTACTGGTGATGGGTCTACTGGTGAAGGTGGAATCACCAATTTTGACAGTGTGTTTTCTGTCATTGAGCCAATTGGCTGCTTATCTAGTAACATAAGGGTTAATCCCTATCTGGGAGAGTTTCTCACTGTTGCCAGATTGGAGAATTGTGTCAAAAGCCTTGGATTTGGTGACCTTCTCAAAGAAGTCTACCAGACTTAATAAGCATGATCTGCCATTAACTAAGCCAAACTGGTTTGGTTCCAGAGATTGGAGGTCGCCTATGTCTTTGTTGATAAGGTTCATAATTTTTTCCATGGCCTTGCAGATGAGCCTGGTTAGACTTACAGGTCTTTTGGTCCCAGGGTAGGTGATGGCCCCCCCCTTTGTGCAGGGTATTATTGTTGCTCTTCTCCATTCTGCAGGAACATAGCCAGTTCTCAAGCTATGGCTAAAGAGAACACCAAGTGGATCCACTAGGTCTTGTTTTATATTGCTGAGTAAACAACCTAGGGTTATATCTGGTCCCATTGACGCCATGTTTCTGGTCTTGGAGAGCACAGAAATTACCTATTCTTTTGAGATACTAGGCAGAGGACTGGTGTCAGATATGCCTTGGGATATGGTACGTGGGGATGGGGGGTGAAATTTGTTCTGAATCTGTCAGCTAGTATGTTGGCAATATCTTCCAGTGTAATATGAGTGATTTCATTTACAACCACACATAGCTGGACATTCCCTTTTAGACTTTGGATGGAGTTAAATAATGCTTTGTGATTATCCTTGGCTAGGGATACAATTTTAATTTTGTAATTTGCTTTAGAAGTCTTTACGAGATTTCTGATTTTCCTGTCTTGGCTTGGCTTGGGAGTGCCTTCTGTGTGGAGTCTGCATGTCCTCCCCGTGGTTGGGTAGTGTTCGAAAGACATGCGTGCGTAAATGGGCATGCCTTCGTTGAAGGTTGGGCGTCGAGCTGTCACCTCGGCGTTTCGTAAAAATCTACTGCCAATCATTAGCGGACCAGAGTTCTGCTGTGGCAATCCCTTATCGGGAAAAAGTCGAAAGACAAACAAGTCTTAGGAGGGAACTGTTCCTCTCCAGAGTGATATCCCTCTTGCTTTTGGACAACACTTTATTCTTCTTCTTGTATAATCTGTTTATACTTGAAGTCCACCACTGTGGCTTGTTTTTACAGGAAGACCTGATTTTGATCTAGTCAGGTACAACAGAGTTTATGCAGTGTTTGTACAGGGCATTTGTGTATACTTCTGCATAATGATCATTGGTGTCTGCTATTGTGGGTGTTATGAAGCTTTTTATACCATTGCTTAATACACTGTAATTAGTTTGGTGAAGTTTTTTATAATTTTTGTTCCTGTGAGGATGTCTGTCCTAGTAGTAGTTACTTCAGACAAGACTGATTTGTGGTCTGACCTAACTAGGGAGGGCATCGCGCATGGGGAAGTACAGTGACCTTCTGTGTTGGTGAGTAATATGTCCATAACATTAGAGCCCCTCAGACTATCTGTTCTAGAGCATTTGGGTTAACAAAGTCCAGGAACATCTGGGCAAGCGTGTTTGCTCATGTATGTCCAACAGTCTATGGAAGGATAATTAAAATCTCCTGTGACTGAGGTGTTGAGCTGTATGACGAGGGATTGCAGTAAATCGAGGTAGGAGCTGTGCTTTTCCTAGTTCATGGTCATGGATCTATAGCTAGCAATGATGTGGTATGGTACTTTCCCAGTAGTTACTTGGACATGGAGTAGTTTGAGAGAGTCTTGCTGTTTGACCACTCTTGAAGTGTATTTATTTTTTATAAAGATCGCTACACCTCTACCTTTGTTTCCTTCACTGTCATTTTGAGGTCTGAACGTGTGGAAGGCATTGTAGCCTTGCATGGCCAGGGTGCCCTTAGCGGCCTTGAACCATGTCCTGGTAACTGCACAGATGTCAGCATCCTCCAAGGGGAGGAATGCTTCCAGGGAGTGCAGATTCCTGTTTACACTCCTAACAAACTCATTAACCCCGAGTACCTTCTCATGGCGCCTCTGTGCTTAACACCAAGCATGCCATGAGAAGATACTAATTGCGAGCTGTTACCCCCGACTGCCTTCCACAAGCTTGAGAAACTGTATTCAAGATTTGTAGCTAACCTTAATGTAAAACACGCTGAAATCGTAAATGAATATGTAAATTACCTTAAATAGTTACAATTCAGCGTGTTTTTACATTAAGGTCACATTAAAGTTCTTGTAGAAAATTATGTTTAAAAGTTCTTGAAAAAGCAAGTGGTGGCAGCCAATCGGATTCTTGCAATCCAAACCATCACTTGCGTCACGCCTCCACCCCCAAACATTATTTTCTTTTGTTTTCTCAAATAGAGGGTCTAGCAGCAGGTATTTCCTTTCTTTCTTCAGTTATTTGGAGATTTTACCTGCTACTGGATCCCTCTATTTTTTTGGAGGCCTCACCAGCTGTTCAGATCGCCAGAGCTGCAAGGAGTTCCCGGTTCAGTTTCTCCCTAACAACCATGGTAAATATATGTGCTTTTTCACTTGCAATGTACATTAGGTAGGTAAATGAAAGAGTGCAGTTGCTTTTGGGGGAAGTAACATTTTTAAGAGAATCACTTTTGATATAGAAGAGGCATTCATAAACACTGGATGTTTAGTAAACATATTTGTGGAGTCCTGAGAGCTTCTGTGTTTTGTACAGTGCAGTGTTGACAGATCGAGTTTCTCAAGCAGTGCATGCTTCAAGTAGTGTGCACCTTATTAACCATATCCAGGAAATACCGTTCCTTTATGCGGCCCGTTTATTGCATCAAAGCCACATTTCTGTTGAGAAGTAATAGTAATGGTCGAAAAGGAACTAAGCATGTCATTGAGTTCTTATCAGGAATGTAGGAAGGTTATTGCCATACGTTACTCTAAAAAGTACACTAAATTCTACCCTCAAACGCATTTAACCAATTGCTATTGCCATTTCCAACCATAAAGACGCTACTTTGAATAAGTGTCTCTGCACGTAATATGTTTTGCAGACAAATGTACATGATGTAGCAGTTTAGACAATTAGAGGCATTATGTGGTCTGTGAGGCACATTTTTCAGAGAAATACAGCTTGGGATAGTTTTAAGAGCATTTCCAGTGCTACTCTTGGTTCTGATTGCATACTGTCAGTAGGTGGATTACTCTTTTGCTATGTCTGTCTCTTTCTCTCACTGTCTTTGCATACAGTTATTACAACTCGGTAGAATACTGTTCGCTTTTAATAATATGTAATTAAAGTAGTGCATGCCTGTCCAATAAGTAAAGCGTGATGTTTCACCTCTGTTTAGCCTTCTGACATCACTGTTGGAGAGAGGAGCATGCATACCTGTCAACTGGCCCTGATTTTGACTCAAATTTAACAAAGTGTTATGTTTTCTGACAGTAATAAATAGAATGCACGATTATATTATTGAGGCTGCCTGGGAGTATTGGAGTAAAGCGTTACACTTTCCTACTGTGGTAGAAAAAGTGCAACACTCACCGAGTTTCTATAACATCACAGCTTATTTACAAAAACAGATTACAAAAAAATAGACAAAGTCAAAAGTCAATGACATTTTGAGAGGTCTGGTTATTTATACGTGTTCATTTAGCAGAGTCGATGTCTGAGTTAATCAGTACATACACTACCTACTTGTTGATTTGTTTATATTTTCGTAGTAGATAGAGTTGTTTTATAGCGCTTGGTTTTAAAATGCCAGTTGGGTTGAATATGTTGTACAGTTGTACAATCTATTTTTTTCAGGAGCAGCATTTGTGGGACACTTCACCTGGTTGGTCAACAATGGTTAATGTCAGGCATATTTAAAATGCCCTTATCTGTTTAATCTCACTTTGAAAGTTTAACCTTTGACTGTCATCTAACAAAGCATATTATTAGTTTAAGCTATTTTAATTTATTTTATTGTGTGATTGTTTTATTGTTGTACTTTTTATTTTATTTTGCTGAACATTTTATGTCATTTTTTATCGTAGCTGGGGTTTGGATTGGGATGCAAGTAATGTTTACGTATGGAGGGGGATCTGCACCTACATGTGTTAATATAGATTAACGGCTTATTATTAACTGGTCTATGCCTGAATGAGATGACAAGTTCTCTTTCTTGAATATCTCTTAACTGTTTCTAATAAACAGTCTTTGAAAATACATTTTCTATTCCATCAGTCTGAATATGCTTACATCCAGAGCATTAAAGACAGAGCAGTCGAGGAAGGCAGAAGTGAGGGAAATTAAGTTTCTGAGATGGGGGTGGTAGGGTGCACACTGAGACATTTGTTGATAATAGGTATCTGTATGCATTTCATTGTAGTAGTAAAAGTGACACTAAAACTATAAGAATTTTGGCATTGTGATCCCAGCATACCTGTCAACTGTGATGTAGAAATAGTAGTAGTATTTCTGCCGTCAGACTAAAACTTGCTTCTCTGAGGTAAATATATCGAAATATAAAGAAAATGAGTATAACGGCTTGGACATAGTTAATATCTAAGCCTGTACATAACTAAGACTCTTGACAGTTATTTGTTAATATTGTCATTTGAGTTCTCATAACAATCAACAGAACATGCTGGAGGGACAGGTTCATAACCCAGAGACCGCCCATGCTCTGGAATAGACTTCCCATACATGTTAAGCAGAGCACCTCACTGGCCGTCTTCAAGAGAAATCGTGATGAGTGGATGGGAAGTAGAAAGTTCACCCTGGGGATCACTCCAGTAGCTCTACTTGATAGAGGCACTGGCAACTGATTGGGCTTGTATGGTATGTAGTTCCTGGAACCATTGGGCACAAACTGCTGTAGAGACTCTTGTGTTTGCCAAAAATCTTACAGTTAAACAGCTTATAGACATTTGCCCTACACCTGGTGAAGAGAGTTTATGGGTGATGTACAAATAGGTGGGAAGAAGGGCCCAGTAAACAGTCTTATACTATTTTTACTGAGTAAGTGTTGTACTATTGTTACTGAATAATTATGATCTTCTCCTAACAGATGATAATGACTCTGTGTTACATAACAGCTGCAGAAGGCAATATAATGAATGCCTATTCAACAGGCAATTATCACCTGTGTATGAGCATGCACAGTGCCGTTACAATATAGCAGTGAGTCATTATGACTTTTCAGGCAAAACTGTCAGCAGCTGTCATTGTTATTCACATAAGTAGAAGTCATTATCACATGGATGACTACACAAGTCAGATTAGTCTTTTTCTCCACTTGGAGTAATTGCAACCCCCCCCCCCCCCCCAATGACTTTCTTTTTGTCATTTTGTAAAGGCAAAATCTGGGCACTTGAGAGTTATGCCAGGGATACATTTTCAATTTGTTGTTTTTACATGAGAAGGTTGCTACAGTAACAGGATTTGTGGTAGACTGGATGAAGGATATGAATATATATGTTATTATTTAGTGCACTGGTATGGAACACTTCAGATGCCCACGAGCTGAAGCCCCATGCCTGTCCTCAGCATATTAGTGGAGAGGCGGTCCTTACCTTGCTTTTTCCATTTCCATGTGCCCCCTTGTCAGTCATTGTGTGTAATTTGGTGCTTTCACAGGTGGTAGATATCCACCTCTGCAGCGTCATCACTTATGTACCTAATGAAAAGAATACTGCCCCTGTGGATAGGAGTGAAGATTTGGATGGGATAACCAGGTAATGTATATGATATACATATATGTGTAGTCTTCCAATATATCTGTCAAACATCAGTAGTAATCTGTTTGCATTTTCTTTCCTGTGAAGGTTCGTCCACCTTCTGGCACTGACATGGCTTCACGAGCAGGAGAATGTCAAGTGAGAGTGTGGGTATGTGGCCATTCCTACATTAACTGGGCTGCCAGCCATGCCTCCATAACTGAAAACCAGTGCAACCTCAGCTTCCCCACATCCAGTGTGAAGGTATACTGGATTGCAAGAAGAGGTGTGCTTTGGGGAGGAGTACTGCAGTTGCTGGAAGAGAAGAGGAGGGCATTGCATTGTTCTTGACTGACCTCCACAATGGCGTGTGGAGAACTATGCAGGATTGGTAATATGCAGCTTGTGAGAAGAATGGAAAACACCCACGACCAAGTAGGAACCAGTATGGTAAGTAAAAGTCTGTTATGAAATGTGTTGTGTAAAATATATTTTTCTGAGTTTGGCAAATAACTGTGGTAAGGAGCTGGTGAAGATGCTGAGAAAGAACAACTGTTTCAGGAGAGTGTTAGCACGTACAATATGTCAGTAACCATCCTGCAATGCTTCTTTTTTTTATTCTGCTTTTATCAGGCATGTGTAGAGTTTAGATGACAGTAAGGGCTTAGTAATACAGAACTTGATCCCTTGGGTCGATTGCTGAATGGACACATGTAAAGAAAAAACACATAGGAAAGACAGACTGCTGACTCTGAAGGAGGTCATGAGACTGTAGTGGTATCAGCTGTCTGAGTGGGTGGCTAGCACAGCTATCAGACAGATCAGATGGCCTTGCCTGCCTCTGAAGTCCCATGCCTGTCCTGGGTTCCTTAGTGGAGTGTCGGTCCTTACCTTGCTTTTTCTGTTTACATGTACCCATTCAGCAGTATGTTGGCTACACCAAGAATGTGTATATTTACAATCATATGCGTATACATGGTAAAACAACTGGGTATGAATGCTGTACACATGTACAGATATTTTAGGACTTAGGTTATGGAAATTATGATTTTTTTCATATTTTGGTACATTACTTTGCAAGGGAGCATCTGAATGTGCTAAGTAATACCTCATTTTGAAGACAGTATTCATTGTTCCAACATGGTAAAAGAACTGTGCCTCTATGTTGTACACTTGTGCAGATATCCAAGTTTGTTTCTGACTTAGAAATTATGAATCTGAAGTAGTTAACTTCATTTGATCATCAACCTGTGGGTTCCGGATCCAATACGGATCCGAGCTGGCAGCTTACCAAGCTAAAGATCTGAGCTCCAAGCTCCTCCCCTTACCCATACTACACTGCAACCTCCTTCCAATCTCCAGATCTCGTTTGCCGCGGCTTCGCCAGCATGGGATTCTTGAGCTCCAGGCAGGTACATTTAGTTTGTTCAGCAAACTTTCAATATGTATGGTTTGTGTGAGTGTTAAAATAGTCAATCCCTTTCCCCACTTTCTCACGGGTTTTGCATTAAAAAAAAAAGTAGTAGAGAAGGAAAGTTTTAGAACTTTCACCCAGTGTAGGTCTCCCCTTCCCACCCTTGGGGTGTGTGTGTGTGTGTGTGTGTGTGTGTGTGTGTGTGTGTGTGTGTGTGTGTGTGTGTGTGTGTTTGTGTGTGTGTTTGTGTGTGTGTTTGTGTGTGTGTGTGTGTTTGGCTAGTTAGCCTAGTTAGTGAAATATGTCAGAGACTCAATAGCAGACTTTTTCTAAGTGCACAGAGTGTGGCCATAAGCTGTCACAGGCCGATGGTCACACTCTGTGCGTGGTTTGTCTAGGGGTTCCTCATCTCACATCGGGCTGCAAGATATGTGCAGCATTCAACACCCGAGCCCTGCGGGATCGCAGGACCAAGCTGATTCTGGCGGGTCTTTTGCCTGCAGAATCAACCACCTCTTCTGCAGTGTCTTTGCCAGCCACGGCAGTGGCTGTTCAGCCTTCCGGCCCTCCACCCCTGTCCAGGACTCCCACTTCCAAACCGGGAGAGAGAGAGTCCAGGAAGGAGAAACACAAAGAAAAGGAGAGAGAGAGAGACGGGGAGAGGGGTCGCAAGAGGCAAGTGGTCTCTGATCCGTTGGAGGAGGCTCAGCCCGCTTTGAGGTCATCCTCGCATCAGCCCCTCCTGGCCAGTGTCGATGGCGTCAAGATCCACAAGGAGCCTCCCTGAAGCTGACATGGACTGGGTGATAAGGTTCCTGCAAACTCAGTTGCAGATGAGAGTGTTGCTGGCTCCCCCCCAGCTGGAGCGGGGAGTTCGGCTCTGACATTTGCCCTGATAGCTCCTTCTCCGATCCACCCTCAGGTTTTGGAGTCCATGGATCCGAGGAGCCTCGGAGTCAGGGGGTTGGCACCGATGGTTCCTCCAACCTCAATGCCGGCCATGCCCTTGAGTCTGTCAGATCCACTGTCGGATCCGAGCTCTCAGAGCCGAAATCTGGGCGTTGGATCCGAGGTGATGTGTGTCGTCGGCCTTGGTGTGGTCGGGACATACCATCCCTCTGGGTCTGGCTCTTCCGGCCTCGGCTCCGATCGCCTCGTCGGATCAGAGGTGCACGGCTACCCGCCCCACCAGTTTCAGGGAAGCCGGTTCCCCTTCAGCCTTTGTGGTGGAGAGGGTTCTCTCTGGAGGATCGAGACCCCTACCTCTTTCCTCAGAGTCTGCCCCTGCTCCCTCGCTGCTGTTTGTCTTCCATCATCCAGTCCTCCCAGGGACAGTCTTTGTCCGATACACCCCAGATGGTTCCCCTTGAGAAATATGAGACTGTTTGTGAGACATCCCCAGAAAGCCCCCCTGAGGAGGCCCCTCCAAATGCCAGTACAAGAGGAGGTACATGGACTCCCCTGAGTTCCTCACTGAGGATTCCGACTTGGAGGAAGGGGAAAGTTCCCCCAAATCGCCCCCAAAGACGTCTCTTTCGGAAATTCCAGGGGGGCTGGTCCACCCAAAACCCTTCCTCGGATGAGTCTGTATTTCTGGAGGTGTTTGAAGCAGGCCCATCTACCTCTTGGGTGTCCCCCCTGGCTGACCCTCTGGTGGGACCTCATTACCACCAGAGCTTGGAAGGAACTGGACACTGTAGAGCCAATACCCAAATGGCCAAAGTATTGAGCCCTCCTGCTGACAAGCCCACTTGGAGTAAGGGTTCCCCAGTTGATGCCATGGTGGTGGCAGCGGCCACCAAAAAGTAACTGGCCCAGGAAAGTTCCTCGTTCCATCCTCCGGACAAGGAGTCTAGGGTGATGGATCGTCTTGGAAAGCGGACGTTTGATTCAGCTACCTTTGCTATAAGGGTGCTGAATTACATGGCCCATGTAATTAGACTTCAGCGTGACCTTGTGAAAGAGTACGTGGAGTCTCCCACGGAGTCCATTTTGACCGAGGATAAACGGACATTCTCGGCTCGTATGGCCACTCTCAAGTCTGTTTCAAATACGTCCATGCGTCTACTCACACATGCCACCAAGGGAGCTGCTAGGGCAGCCGGGTCCGGCATTGCCATGAGGCGTCATGCCTGGCTCTGACTTTGCGATTTTTCGGAACCTTTCAAGGCGTCCTTCGCTAATGCCCCTTTTGACGATTCGACCCTGTTTGGGAAGACCGTCCAAGATACGCTAGTCCAGAAGGACAGGAAAATGCTGTTGGCCGTCTGGATCCGCTTCTCCAACCCTCAAAGGTCCTTCTCCAGGAACCGGCGAGGGCAGAAGAAGTTGTGGTTCCCGAAGTCTCAGCAGTCCCGGAATGCTCCGGACTCCTCCTCCCCTAGAGGCAGAGGGGGACAAGGTGGATTGCCAGCCCAGAGGCAGAGGGGGACCAAAAAACTTCGGGTCACGGGAACCCTTTTCCAACCGACCTGCGCAGCAGCCCTGAGGGCTGGTCCGACTGCTCCTCTCTGGAGACAGTCGGGGGGGGGGGCATTTTTTGAGGCACATAGCCCAGTGGGAGTCCATCACGTCAGATCACTGGGTGCTTTCAATAATATCCAGAGGCTATTCTATTCCCTTCACAGTTCCCTCTATCCACAAGGCACCTCCCGGACGGCCCACCCGCTCAAAGGGAGGCTGCAGCTTTGGAAATAAAAAAGCTGCTAGACAAAAGAGCAGTCCAGCTAGTGCCCCCAGACCAGTCCAGATCAGGCATCTATTCCAGGTTCTTTTTGGTGCCAAAAAAGACTGGGGACTTAAGGCCGATCCTTGACCTATCCACAATTAACCTATCCGTTGCCAAGGAGAAGTTCCGGATGGTCACTTTACAATCCATCCAGCCGTTCTTGCAGGAGAAAGACTGGATGTGCTTGATAGACCTCAAGGATGCGTATTACCATATCCTGATGGACAGGCGATCCAAGAGGTTCCTCCGCTTTCGGCTAGGAGCCATCACTACCAGTTGAGGGTCCTACCCTTCGGACTCACCACAGCCTCCAGGGTGTTTACCAAGGTGATGGCAGTTGTAGCGGCCCACCTGAGGCTTCAGGGCATTCAGGTCTTCCTGTACCTGGACGACTGGCTTCTCACCGCCCCCACCAGGCATCAACTTGTGCTAGTAATCTTACTCAAACGCAAACCAGGAAATTAAAACGGACCCAGTAGGCAGTACAGCTTCCTCTAAAGACAAAAGTAGGCACCACAAGAGTACCAAATTTATTAAAAGACTAAAACAACAGCATGTTCTTAAAGAACTCGTCCCAATATTGATCATAAAAAACTAATTATTATAAAACTTCTTATAAATACTATAATATTGAGTAGAAAAAATTCAAAAAAAATCCAAGGCCACACAGTCACAAGAAGAAGATTCTTTCACCATATAGTGCTAGGTTATTAGATTCCACATACAATTTAGCAGAAAATAGGTTCTATTTAGTGGTTACACCATGTCATAGCCACCCAAAAAGTCTGCTAATTTTGAACCTAACTAACACTAAAAACATATTCTATTTATTTTATGTGGTCAAACAAAGTTTGTTTTTTTTGTATTATCTTTGCATCACATTGGTTAATTTGGTTAAGCACCAATGATACCTATATTAATATAGGTATATATTTTATATTAGATGATGATTAGCTCCCAACTATAAGCATGGCTGAGGTTAAGATATTATATTACTTATCATGGTCAGTCAAGTGGTCAATACATATACATTACATTATTTATTGAATGCTTATTTATTAACAACTTTACTAACATTTATCAAGGTTTTTTTCAAATCTACTCATTTGTGTCATTCATCATTTGTGTCATTTCATGTGCATTGAATGTTTGTGTATTGTATTGACCTATTTGGCTGATTCTATCAGTAGCTGATTCCTCTGAAAATTGATTCAAATTGATGATGGTCTGAGTTGTTGTTGATACTGGGTTACTTGTGATTTTGGTCCTGCCCCTGGTTCATGTCTTCCTGGGTTGTTCTATGGTTCCTTAATATCATATGTTTTATTAGTTATGTTATATATTTTGTTTTTTATGATATTTGTAATTTAACATGGATTTAGATATTTAGATAGGAGGGGTTGAGGGCTGTGTGTGGACTAACTAAGTGTGGGGCAGCAACCAAGCAGCAACCCCACTCAGCCTGTTACAAATCCCACAGATATTGTGAGTTCTGTTTTTCGTTGGAAAAAAAGGTGAAAAAGGAGAGAGAACCAATATTCGGCATCTTCGTCAGCCCAAAGCCTATCTACACCAAAACATTGCAATTTACGGACTATTGATAAAATTGCATGTAAAGGTAATTGAAAGAGGCTTAATGAAGAATGGGATGCAATTGTTATCTGAGGAAAGAGAAGGATCCATGGGATTCTGGAATTCTTATTCTTATTATAATATAACACAAATATAATATGTCTGAAGCTGAAATAAAAAAAAAAAATATGTGCAAAAAAATGAATCAAGTCCCATATATTTTTGAATATGTAGACAACTAACATCATGACAAAACATCAAAAGGAAAAAAAAAAGAAAAGAAAAAAAAAAAAAAGTTCAAAGGGAAGGGGACATCCGCTGAAAGGGGACATCCAAGTGGGTGCAGCAATGTTCCTAAAATTCAAAGAATGGGTGAGGCAGGTCCAGAGAGAGGCAGGTCCAAAAAAGAGACCATTTCCAAAACAGAACCAGGGGAGGAGTCATCACCAGAGACGAGAGGAGGAAATACTGCAATTCTCCATCCAATACTGGCAATGGCAATACTCCACTTAAAAAAAAACAAATTACACAGGGGGAGGAACACAGAACCAAACACATCTATAGATTCCAACACAGAGAAATTCACACACTTATAGATTCCATGACAGGACTGATTCAAGCAGTTAAACAGATTTGATTGTTTAAATAAATTAACAAAATGTGTCATCTTATATTTTATTATTTTTGTTTAATAAGTTTTTAATATTGTTTCTTAATCAATTAGATGTTATTGATTTCAGAACAGGATAGTTCTAATGTTCAAAGATCTACTGATTTCACCCCTTTCACAAAATCACATTCAGCCACCTATGAATAAGAATGTAGCGATATTTCAACAAAGCTGTTAAGAAGGGATCTACTTTTTTTTCTTTTGAGGTGGACTTTTATATAAATGAGGGTTTACCTACAACATCTGACAAACATGCTATATATGAAAATGGACATTGATCCAATCTATGACTTCAAAAAAAGAAATTGATGTCTTTACAATCTGCATTGGAGGAGGGTCAACTCACAAACAAAATGGTTCAACATCTACAGGTTAAGGAACTGTATTTTTGTATTTTGCTGTTTGCCCAAAATACACAACACATACCACACATAGTTTTGGTTTTCTGGTTCTCACTCTCTCATCACAGAACCTCTGTCTGCTTTAACCAATATTTAAAACCACTATTGTCCTTGGTGAGAGACAGAACACAGAGCAAATAACACCATTTAATTGAATTTGAGAAGATTGTCAACTAGAACCTATTGATAATGTGTGCACCTACTGGATGTTACCATCACACTACATAGGGCACATTGGGGCTTCAGTTGTTGAATATTGGCTGGGTATCAGAATAAACCCTCAAAGATCTTTTCATGGCCTACCTTGAGGAATGTCTGATCTATAACCTTACACAATTTATATCTTGTTGTGTTAGACATATGGAGAAGATATTTAGATGATTGTTTGGATTGTGTATGCAGATGCAAAACTACTTACAAGAATTTGGAACATCTGAATAACAATATTTGGGGTTTTGAATTTTCTATTTTTTTTCAATAGAGAAAAATAAACCTTTATAGCACTTCTGATATAGAATTAGCTAAAACAATTCTGACAACAAACAAGATAGAAAGTCATTTGGAATATAGGACAAAAGTAAAAATGAGATTTATTAATATTTTACTAGCTAGACTTTTTGAGGGGAATATTAGATCAAAGTGTATGACATTAAAGTGTTTGGTATTTGTTCCACTAGCTGGGTCATCTATTTGGCTACATGCCAATATATCAAGACTTTCATAAGGCATCTAATGCTTTATACCTACATACAGTCAAACATCCACACTGCAGTTTATGTTTACAAATCATTGATAAAATTACAGGATAGACAAAAATCAGATTGGTTGGCAAGGTATCCTGAGCCACAAGGAGAGAGATATTCACACATCTAGAGCCCTTCTCCTCCAGGGTCTAATGACCCATTATATTTATGTATATGTAATTTTCAATTTTTTCAGTTTTATTTATTTATTTATTTATTTGTTTGTTAAGATCATAGTATATGTATATGTCTACAACATGTTTTTTTTTTTTTTCAATCTGGTTTCTGGGTTTGTTACTAGAACCACAATTTTGGTATTGTATTATTGTATAGGGGATATATATCAATTTATAGTGCAATGTTGCTTAATGTTGCTTTAAATTTTTTTTTAGTATGTCTATACTGCCATTTGTTTGCATTTTGTTTACAGACAGAGACAGACACTATGTATTTTTTTTGATTTTGACAGACTTTTTGGCTGGTGCTGAAACTAGTATGAGTTTTTTTGAATTAGACATTTTTTTTTATGACTTTTTGGTACAATTGATGCACAATAAATGGTGGCTTTTGGTTGGTTTTTTTGGTTGGTTGGCCAGTCAGCCAGACGTTGAGGGTCTGGTGTCTGCTTCAGGATATTTTTGACCCCAGACAGACTTCACAGCCTGGCCCTTCATGTCTTGGTGTTTCTTCAGACTCCTGCACCCCCAGTAGAGTTAGCCCTGAGAGCCCTAGGGTCCATGGCAGCAGCTATAAATCTGGTTCCTTGTGCACGTCTGCATATGATAGTGTTACAGTGGACGTTACAAGTTCAGTGGTCTCTACTATATCAGTCTCTAGACTTTCCGATTCCTCTAAGCAAAGTGTGCAAAGCTTCTCTCATGTGATGGCTTCAATCCCAGGATCTGCGAGAAGGACACCCCTTTGTTATGCCTCTGCCCCAAGCCACAAAGACCACGGACACCTCCCGCTTAGGGTGGGGGGGCATTGCTCGGGCAGGAGCGTCTAAGGCACGTGGACCCCAAGTGAGACCGTTCTGCATATCAATGTTCTATAGATGAGAGCAGTCCTTTTAGCGTTGCAGGCTCTTCATACCTCTCTTCCTCTGGGAACTGTTGTGATCCAGTCAGACAATACGTTAGTGGTCTGGTACAGCAACAAACAGGGAGGAACCAGGTCCTAGCCACTTTGTCAAGAAGCTATGAGAGTGTGGGAATAGGTGATTTCCACCAACCTTTTTCTGATAGCTACGCATATCCCGGGTTGGACCAACATTTTGGCAGACAAATTGAGCAGGACTATCCTTTTGCCTTATGAGTGATGTCTGAACCCTTATGTAGCATAGCAGATCTTCCTCAGGTGGGGTCAGCCTTGCTGCGATCTCTTCGCATTGCCATCCAACGCGAAGTGCAGTGAGTTTTTCACTCTGATTTCCCCAACAGGGGAAGTCCCCAGAGATGCTCTTGTCCATGCTTGGCCACCTGGTCTTCTTTATGCATACCCCTTGCTTCCTCACATGACAAAATTCTTACAGAAAGCTCGTCTGTTGGGGAGCAGGGTTATCCTCATAGCCCCATTCTGGCCTCGTCAAGTTTCGTTCCCTTGCCTATGGTCTCATCTTCTAACTCCGCCCTGGATTTTGGATCCCATTCCGGATCTCATTCGTCATCCCTCAGGAATTCCTCCTCTGAATCTGGACAGCCTCAAGCTCACAGCTTGGTTGCTCCAGTTCCATTAATTGCCAGGACTCCCGGTATCTCTTCCCCAGTTAAATCCATTCTGGTAGTGGCACACAGGTCCTCTACTAGAAAAGTGTACAGTAGTAAATGGAAGCGTTTTTCCATTTGGACTTTTCAGAGAAATCTGAATCCTTTTACCACTCCATTTCCAGCAGTGTTAAATTTTTTGTCTCATATTTTTCAGCAAGGGGCCAGCTGTTCCACAGTGAAAGTCCAGCTAGCGTCTATATCTCATTTTCACGTAGGGGAAAATTCAGGTTCTCTAGCTGCTGCCAGAATTTGCATGACTTTTATCAAAGGTACTTTTCTTCCGAGACCTCCTATCAAAAATCCTTCCCCTCTGTGGGATTTGACATTGGTTCTTCAGGCCTTAGTTGTGACCCCGTTCGAGTCCGCAGCATCAGTTGACTTGAAATTCTTGTCGTGGAAGACAGCCTTCCTGGTAGCTGTCACTTCAGCCAGGAGAGTGTCGGAGCTACAAGCCCTATGCATGAAACCCCCATACCTAGTTTTTCATAAGGATAGGGTTTCTCTCAGGACTAACCCGTCTTTCCTTCCTAAAGTTGCTTCAGAGTCAAACATTAGTCGGTCTATTAATTTGCCTGTATTTTTCCCTAATTTTCAAAATAAAGGAGAATACAAACTTCATTTGTTGGATGTTCACAGGCAGTTACGTTTTACTAACATAAGTCCAAACCTTTCCATAAATCTGATCAGCTTTTTGTTTCCTTTGCTAAACCCTTTGTAGGGAAATCAGTTTTGAAGGTGACTCTCACTAAATGGATTTCGCTTTGTATTTTACAAGCATATAAAGAACTTGGATTACCAGAACCAGAATGGGTTCATGCTCATTCTACCCATTCTATGGCTACTTCTGTGGCATTCTGGTCTAGAGTTTCCCTGGATATTTGTTCAGCAGCTACCTGGGCTTCCTCCCACACTTTTATTACTCATTATATGCTGGATATGGTATCTAGAGAAAAGGCTTCCTTTGGCTCTGCAGTGCTCCGGAATATCTTTCCTTATGGGCCTCCCAAGATTTCGGGTAGCTGGGGACTCTATCCCACAAGTTGATGATCAAATGAAGTTAACTACTTCAGATAAAGAAGTTAGGTACTCACCATAATGTTCCATCCGAGTAGTTAGACTTCATTTGTCAACAACCTTCCATCCATCCTTCCTCCTGACCTTGGTGGTTTATTTCTCTGTTTGGTCTCAATGTCCTGAGTTTGACGAGCCTAGTGTATCTGTTTGGGTCAGGTTTCGTTTTTGGTGTTTCAGGTTGTTGTGTGTCACACAATGGGTGGCAAACTCTAAGGATTGGAAGGAGGTTGCAGTGTAGTATGGTTAAGGGGAGGAGCTTGGAGCTCGGATCTTTAGCTTGGTAAGCTGCCAGCTTGGATATGTATCGGATCCGGAACCCACAGGTTGCTGACAAATGAAGTCTAACTTCTCAGATGGAACGTTATGGTGAGTACTTAACTTTTTTTTTTTTTTTTTTTTCTTTTCATATTTTGGTACATAACTTTGCAAGGGAGTATCTGAATGTGCTAAGTAATACCTCATTTTTGAAGACAGTATTCATTGTTCCAACATGGTAAAAGAACTGTGCCTCTATGTTGTACACATGTACAGATATCCAAGTTTGTTTCAGACTTGGGTTATGGAAATTATGATTTTTTTTCATATTTTGGTAAATATCTTTGCAAGGGAGCATGTCAGTGTGCCAAGTAATACCTCATTTTGAAGACCGTTTTACTCCTTACAACTTGGTAAAAGAACTGCGTCTGTGCAGGGTACACGTACTGATATCACAGTTTTAGTCTTGTAGGATCATGACAATTATACATTTCCAATACTTCTCATTATTATGCCCATATCTTTGCAAGGGAGCATGGTGATGACACAAATGATACATCATTTTGAAGCCGACATTGAGACGCACGACTTCTACACTGATATGTACCCTCTGTCTGTTACAGGTGATGAAATATTATGCTTTGTTTATTTATCAATTATGAGAAATATTATATTCATATTTCTGTGAATATCTCCGTAAAGGAGCATCACACAGTAATGGTTAAGGTATCATTTTAAATTTGACATTCATACAAACAAATTAAATACAAATTGTATGGGTCTACATGGTACATTGACTAAGATATTGTGCTTTGTGCTTTGCTTTTCCAAAAAGGTAAAAAAAATGCACAATGTAAGCATTCTTTGCCAAATATTTAATAATGACTTTGATATGCACTATCAACGTTTACACAGTTGGAAAGGTCAGCGTCTGCTGAACAATGTTAGCATTTACATTTTTAGTCTAGCTCTTAGAGTTATGAACATTTGTTTTCTGTATGGTATTAGAAATGGATTTTCTGAAAATGAGCTCAGGCTGCACTATCGTTCCTATGGTGGAATTAAGCAGGCAACTTTTTCTGAGCTGCTCCGGAGTGAATGAGTTAAGCAGCATGACCCTGAGTTTATCGTGATTAGATTTTGTTACGTTGGAAAATTTGCTCTTTTGACATTGCTTAAAAAGGCACTATGGGAGAGGCAATAGCCTTTGCAAGTATCCAAAAGCCAAGCGGGAACAGGTGCAGACCGTATCTAGCAAGCAGGAAGGTCTGTCTACCATATCCTCCCTGGCTGACAAATACTGGATGTTCTTGGACTGACACCAGAAGCTGAGCCAATTGTTGAAGTCAGTCATTTTTATGTTGTGGCATCATCCTGGGTGAGGGTAGGATACTGCTTAGGGCTAGGGACATACTTGTCTAGGACACAATCAGAATGTTCCATCATTTCTCTCTTCATCTAGTGTAGAGAAGTACATCTCAAGGCATTTACTCCAAGATGGTCTATGATAGAGTCATAATGGTACTTGTCGAGTGACTTGAGTGCATGCGTGATTTGTCAGATCCTGGCAGCTGACTGTGATATTCTCCTTCTCCAGTGTGATGAGGGGGACATTTGTGCGTCTCACTATGGAGTCGCCTATGGCCAAGAAATTTGATATGCTTTGCTTTAGGGCCTTATTTGTTGAGACACGGATGTGTTTGTTATGTGTAGTGATTTCTTTATGCTTAGTGGTGAGTGTGGGTGGTGTGCATTTTGGGAGGTCTCTCTTTTTTTAATAGACTTTTAGTGAGTACCTCTGCATATGTGGGTTTGTGTGTCATGACCTTATTTTGTGTGATAGGTGAGGTTGGCGTGAGAGGTGAAGTGAGTGCTTGACAGCCTGTTTGATGTCTAGTTTGGTTTTACATGAGAAAATTGACTCCAGCTCCACAGTGTATTTGTATCTCGTACATAAGGTGCTAGTTTGCTTTAGGAGTAAATGGTTGTCAGTATACATGAATCAATTGCTACATAGCCTCAAGATACCCATATTAGTTAAGCTGGGTGGAGAAATGATGGGAAACTGCCCATCCAGTGTGGCAGGATTTCTGTAAATGTGGTATTTGGGCTAGCTGGACTTTGTCACAAGCAGCAAAAGTGAAGCAGCAATTCAATTAAATGCAGTTAACAAAGTGCAGTGCTGGCTTAAAATATACTTATTTTCATTTTTTTTCAGTGGATGCCTTGGATTTCAGTGCAGATTCACTCCAGACCTCTGGCTAAAGTTGCCAGACATTGAACATCTCCAGTAAACTGAGCACAAGCCCTTGCAAGTGTGGGGCTTATATACAGACAGATTTAAACAGTTTTAACACAAGTACTAATGGGAAAGCCCCAAACTGAGCCTTTCTTCAGTGGTTCCCAACTCAGATAGGTCCTGAGCTGCACACGATTTGCCATAAGGATGCAGGGAGGCCTTCTTAATGTAAGATGGCTGGTTTAAGAGAGCAGGATCTTGACTTCAGTATATTTAGGGACCCTACTGTAAGGTAGGGCATTTGAACACTGCCTGTCCATTAGGAGGCTAGAAGGTTAGTCTTGGGGTAACTTTCTTATTTCCCATCCATTGATCTAAATTATGTTTAATTAGGGATATGGCTGTGCTTTGTTTCACATGGACATGAAATCTTTTCCAGAATATTGGTATCCTCTGAGAATTGCCTATGTCTCCAAACCTCTCTGTTTATGTCACAGAAGAGTTTTAGGTCCCTGGACTGCTTAGACTGACTGGGAGCAGGAAAGATGAGAGTCTAGGAGCCCCTACAGAATGATCTTAGCAAAGTGTGTTCTAGTCCCAAAGAAAAAGTTTATAGTGCTTTATAAAAGCATGCACAGAGGGCCAAGTTGCTGCTTCAAGGGTACTTCTAGAATCCAAACCTTTCCAAAAAGTCAAAGGTGAAATCAAAGCCTTGGTAGAATCAGGCTTAATCCTGCCAGGAATTACCTTGTGGTGGTGAGTATAATAAAGGAAGTAGGAGACAGCAGTCTACTTTGACACATATTGTCCTTTTTCTTTACCCTCACAGGAAATGAGCAAGTGTTTAGAGTTCCTAAAAAGATTTTGTTCTGTTAAGGTAGTACCCCAGTTGTTTGTGGACATGCTAGATATGGAAATTTTAGGTTCTTGAATGAAGATAGGGAGATGTATAGCTTGGCTCAAAATTAACTCTGATACCACTTGCCTAAATGGAGGACTAGTTCTCAGAGAGGCCTTGTCTTTGTGAAAAAAATGCCAAGGTTAATCCACCATAAGAGCTTGCAACTCAGACATACTTTTTGCAGACATTAGAGCAGCTAGTAACACTGTTTTCCATGTTAAGAACCTCAAGTCAGCCTGATGAACTAGTTCATATGGAGAATTAATTTGTTTTGGAAAAACAAAGTTAAGACTTCAGATAGGAGACACCTGTTTTCTAGGAGTCTTGGTATGCAACATCCATTTCAAAAATGTTATCATGTGAGACTGCATTGAAAGTGGGGGATCCATGGACAGACATGCAGAAGTGGCCAACAAACCTAGATGGAGGAGTAAGACAAGCCAGATGATAACTCCTCTCAGAATGTAGAACCAGAGAAACAAAAGACATGAAATATGCCAGTTCTTGCTTTGGCTTATATAATTTTCTAGTAGCAGGTTTTCTTGCTTCCTTTAACACCTTTTGCACGTTTTCAGAAAATATTTGCCTAATAGGTATTAAAAGTCTGTAATCTAAGCAGGTAGGTGCAGTTGTTGGGGGTAGGGTGTATCAGAACCCTTAGTCCTGAGTAAGTAAGTCCAGTCTTTGAGAAAGCTTCTGGCAAATTGTTCCTAGCCATTTTCAAAAGAAGGGTGAGTCATTGTTGTCTGGGCCAGAATGAAGTTACCACAGTGATCTTTGAAGAGTCCTTCTGAATCTTCAGAATGACCCTGAATATTAGAGGAAAGGGTCAGAACTCTTATAGGAACATTCCTGTCCAAAAAAGAGAAAAAACACAGATGAATCATTTCCTGGAAGACTCTCGATTCATTTTCCATTTGTGATAGTTTGAGTTGGTCATGCTAACCTTGTCTTTTATACAGTTTTGCTCTGATGGTGTGTAAGATGCCTGTTTTTTGAGATTGAGCTAAAACGTTGTATCTCATGCTACCATCGCTGGTCTACACAGAGGGCATGTTCCAGACCCCCTTTTAAAAAAAGCTCTCTGAACTGAAGTGTCTAGAAGATGGCCCAGGACAACAGTGTTGCAAGAAGGTGTCAAACAAGACCTTTGTATATTCTTCTGGAATCCCAAACAGTGTAGGAGATCTGTCACCCAAATAAGAGAGTCCTGACACTTAAGACTCTGTAGAGCTAAACATGTCATGTAAATATGGAAAATGTGAATACCTTGCAGTCTGCAGTGGGCTATCACAGGAGCTAGATATTTTGTGAATGCCCTTAGAGCAGTGGATATACCCTAGGCAATTGCAGAGAACTAATAATGTAATCCAGACAGGGAAAATCTTAAGAAACATCTGAAATCTGGATCTACGGTAATGTGATGATATGATTCTGTTATTCTAAGGTCACCAAAAAACTGAAATGGGGAACAAGAGGTAACAAGTTGTAAGGGGATAACATTTTGAATTTGGGCACCATGTCAGAAATGATTAGAGTGGAAAGATCCAAAACTGGTCCCTGAATCGTTTTTCTTTAGCACCAGAAACATTATAAATCTTTTATCATAACTGAGGAGGAGGGACAGCAGATGTTGAATGGCAGGAGGGAAAAGAGGAGCTTAGTCCCTCAAAAAAGAGGGAGAGGCTCACACTGCCGACTGCAACCTTGATTTACTTTCAGTACCCATCTGTCTGAAACTATCTGCTGCCAAAAAGTGAAATAGAGGTTCAGACCTTCTGGAAGGAAAATTATTTTTTTTTATTTAAAGATAATTTTATTTATTTATTTGTTGAACATTTGTTGACTGGGAAAGTCTGACTAGGACAGAGCCTATTTCCAGCTGAGGCCCAGGGAGAAACGCTCCAGACGCAAGTCTTTGGAATGTGGGAAGAAACTGGAGTGATCAAAGGAAACCCACGCAGATGCAGGGTGGACATGCAGAGACTGCACAGAAACCACCCCAGCCAAGAATCGAACCAGAGAACCATTTGCTGTGAGGCAACAATGTTAACAAGTGCACCACTGCTCCGATAAAGAGTGTGAAAGGATAGGGGAGTTTTGTAGATAGTCATTCACCTTCGTAGACTGTCCTTTGTTCAGGTAGGGGTCCTCCTTTCTTTTTGGGACCTTCACACCATCTCTTTTTAAACGTTTCCTTGCCAGCAGCTTGCTGTGTGTGTTTATCTTGCTTTTTGAAAAAGGAGGTTGTAGTGGATGTATTAAAACCCCCTTAGCAAACTTGGAGAAAGAAGGCTGAAAAATATGAGAGATTGCCTGAATCAGTTTACCTCTTGCTTCACATTTTAAGGATCTCTGCAGCAGATGGTCCAAGAACCAACTCTTCGTCCAAGAGAGAATTAGACGTGTCAGCTTTGACATATCCTGGAAAGTTTGGAGTAGACAACCAGGCAAACATAGTCATAACAGTTCCAGTGGCAACATCCCTGGAAATGGCATCAGCAGAATCATAATCCCATTTTGAACAGTGAGTAGCTGTTTTAGACACAGGAACAATTACGTTACACTAAGATGTTATTTTTTTCATCAGAAGAGGAAACAAATGCCATGCTATCCCTCATGTTCTGAAAAGAGACGAGCATACACTTTAATGTATGAGATTGTTGGCTGAGAATTCTATAAATATGTGTTGCAGATGAGTACTTTTTTCTCCAGATCTATCAAAAGCTTTCGCTTCCTTATCAGAAGGGAAGGAACTGGTATTACCCAGATGTTTGGTATTATCTGGGCTCACTAGAACAACAACTGTTTGGTCTGATCTGGGACGAGTGTATAGAAACATATGAAAAAAACAGAGGAACTTTTTTTCTGCTTTCCTGGGGATAGCAGGTTGGCTCTCAGTAAATTACAGGCTGTGACAAAAATATCCTCTAATGCTGAAATAACAGGAGGAATTTGAGTAGTTCTGGAAAATCCAGTTGTAATAAATCAGTATTACCTCAGGGGCAGTGGAATATCACTGTTCCCAATAAAACAACCGATTCATTCTGCAAATTGCTTCAGAGAAAGAGAATCCTTCAAAGGGACTGTCAGAAGCTGCACTCTAATCAGAATCAGAAATGAGGAGACAAAATAGAATCTTTCCCTTTAATTCATACTGTGGTTCAAAAATTCAGACCTCTTCAGGAAATGAATTCATTTTTCTTTTACCAGAAACAGCTAAACTGGAAGAGTCAAGAGTCTGAGCTTAGCCCAGTAAATCACTCACGCTCAAAGTGACTGGAACAGGATAAGATACATCTTTTACGTTTTTGCATCTTTTTCACAGATATTTCTGAAAAGGCAGACATACTTTTGTCGGGAAAAAAAAAATTGTATGGATAGACATAGCATTCTGGTTAGGCAGAATGATTTTCCCTGCATCTTCTCACAGGATAAAGAAAAGTGGTTCTCCACTGCCTACCAAATGCACTCCAACAGTCGCACAGGGTGTGTCTAAGCTTGGTTCCATGGTGGCTATATGGACTAACCAGTGGATGCCAAATAAAAAGATAAATGGTCTGAGGAATCAGAAATGGCCATAGCAGACTCACCCATCTGTGGCAGGGGTATTTTAGTAGTATGCTGTAGTGGCAAAGGCCGTTTAGTAATTTTCTTTTCCTTTTTTTTTTTGTTTTAGTGGCTGGCAGAAGAAAGAATGGAGGATGCAGAGGTTGTTTCATAGTTAAGCCAAAAAAGGAAGCCTGGCAGCAGTAGTTGGTAAAATAGTTAAGCAGGAAAAAAGTAACTTTTTCCCACCAAAACACAGTAAAAGTATTTTAAACACTTGCCTCAGACACCAAAAGTAAAATAATCCAACTTAACACTCATGTTTAAAATTATTAAAATCATGTAGCAGTCAATAAAACACTTAGCTTAAAGTTAATAATCTGAAGAAGTTTACTTTATTTGGTCTTCAACCTGTGGGAATACGGATCCGAATCGGATCTGAGCCGGCAACTTCACAAGCATCTGCTCTGAGTTCCAAGCTCCTCCCCCTACCCATTATACACCACCACTACCTTCCATCCCTCAGGTCTCGTTTGCCGCAGCTATTACTTTCATTGTGGTCTCTGAGCTCCGGTGTTGAGTAGTGTTTTTCAAAGTTTCTAGCGTAAATTTAATACTTTTTGGTGTTCGCTTTTGGTAGTGTAGGTTTTTTTTTCTCCTTTCCTCCCTGATTGGTGCGTTGTCAGAAAAAAGTTTCTAGTTAGTTTTCTTGTTAGTTAATTAGTCCCCCCCCAGCTCTCTGTGTGTATCTGAGTGTGTGGTGGGTTAGTATGAGGCCTTGTGTCTCTATTTTTTTGGGATGGCTGATCAGCCAAAACAAGTGCTCAGAAAGTGCACAGAGTGTGGCCACAAGCTGTCGCCTGCTGACGGCCAGACTCTGTGTGTGTCCTTTGAGTGTAGCCCATCTCTCTTCAGGCTGTAGTATTTGTGCGGGTTTTAACCCGCGAGTCCTTGAGGATCGTAGGGCAAAACTAGTGATGAAGGGTCTCCTTCCTACTACGGAGGCGGCTGCCTCCACTACCTCTTCAGTCACAGCTGTGACCGCTTCTTTTTCAGCTCCCGCCCTCTCTCTTCCTCTCCCTCCCAGGCTGGGACTCGCCCTTCTGCCTCTAGGCCTCTGGAAGGAGAGCATCATAAGGGCAGAGAGGAGAGAGAGCATAAGGCAGACAGGAGGAAGAGGTCCCCAGACCATTCAGCTCCAGCCGGGCCTCCTCCAAAAATTCAGGCCATTCATCGACCCGACTCCCCTCAGCTCTGATCGCCTAGGTTTTCGTTGGAGGAGCCTAGGTCATCTTCTAGGGCTTCGGCTCTCCTACCCGCCAGGTTGGAGTCCGTAGCTTCGTCGCAGTCCACCCGCAGTTTATTAGAAGCTGACATGGATAAAATGATGCAGAGATTTATTCGCACACAAATACAGATGGGAGTCTTTTCAACCCCCCCCCCCCTCTGGAGGGGGTAGCTCGCTTCCCTTCTTTACACCTATTTCTCCGATCCGACTTCCTGTTTCGGAGTATATGGATCAGAGTGCCTTCGGAGTCAGGAGGCCGGCGCCAATGGTACCCATTACCTTGACACCGGCAGCTACCTGGAGCACTTTATATCCAACAAGCTCAGATCAGAGTGGCTCTCAGAGCCATAGCCTGGGTGCAGGATCCGAGGCGGTGGAATTTTTCCTGTCATCGCCGACCTTGTCAGGTCACGACCATCTCCTTGGCGCTCTGTCCTCTTTGGGCCTGGCTCTGATCCCCGTGTAAGATCTGGGGAGAGCGGCTCCCTTACTGGTGTCTCAGGAAGCTCGGTCGCCCTCAGCATTCAACATGGTGGAAAGGGTTCTCTCCAATGGATCGAGACCTCTGACTATCTCTTCGGATTCCGCCCTGACTCCCTCTGCTTTGGGTTTTACTGCAGGGACAGCCCATGCTCGACGAGCCCCAGATGGTTCCAATTGAGGAACATCAGGTGGTTTGCGAGCCCACTCTGGAGAGCCCCACCGGAGAGGTTCCTCGCAAGCATACATGCTAGAGGAGGCACTTGGACTCCTCTCCAGAGTCCCTCACTGAGGACACCAACTTGGAGGAAGGGGAAGGTTCCCCCAGATCACCTCCCAAGGATATCTTCTTTCGAGACATCATGAACTATTGCGCCAGCGGGGGAGGTTGGTCCACCCCAAATCCTTCCTCGGATGAGTCTGTGTTCCTGGAGGCCTTCGGCATGGGCACATCTACTTCCTGGGTGTCCCCCCCCAAGGATCCCTTAGTGGACTTGGTTACCTTGCAGGCTTGGAAGGAACTGGACACCATGGAGCCAATTCCAAAGCACCTGGATAAAATGTTAAGCCCCCCTGTTGACAGACCTGCCTGGAATAAAGGGTCCCCAGTAGTTGATACTGTGGTAGCAGCCACCACCAAGAAGGAACTAGCCCAAGAGAGTTCCTTGGTCCATCCTCCTGAAAGCGAGTCTGGGAAAATGGATCATCTAGGGAAGCGGGTGTATGCATCAGAAACCTTTTCTATAAGGGCGCTGATCTACCTGGTCCATGTTACACGACCACAGCATGACCTAGTTAAGGAACTAGTTGAGTCATCCCTACAGTCCATGTTGCAGGAGGACAGGCATATGTTCTCCACTAGGATGGCTACCTTGAAAGCGGTCTCTAATACGTCCATGCACCTCCTCTCGCATGCTACCAGGGAGCTGCTAGGGCAGCTGGGTCCGGCATTACCATGAAGTGTCAACGCCTGGCTCAGATTGTGTCAGTTCACGGAACCCTTCAAGACGTCTGTTGGGAATGCCCCTTATGATGGTTCTTTCCTCTTTGGGAAAGACCGTCCGTGACACTTTTGTCCAGAGTGAGAAGGATGGAAAGACACTGTCTACTGTCGGAATTCGTTTCTCGAACTCTGAAAGATCCTTTTCTCGGAATCAGCGAGGGCAAAAGAAGATGTGGTTCTAGAAGTCTGAGTATTCCCGTGACATTCAGGGCTCTTCTTCTCCTAGAGGCAGAGGGGGAAAGGACAAACACCAGCCCAAAGGCACAAGGGGTCCGAGGAAGTTTGGGTCTCGAGAACCTTTTTTGGCCAGGCCTGACAGCAGCCCCGAGGGGTTGCCCGACTGCTCTGGAGGCAGTCGGGGGTCGCCTGTCGTTGCACCTACCGGCATGGAAGTCCTTGTCATCAGACCGTTGGGTGCTTCAGGTAATATCCAGAAGTTATTCAATCCCGTTTGTGGTTCCTCCCACTCCACCCAAACAACTCCCAGACATACCACCCGTGCAAAGGGAGGCAGCAGCACTAGAGGTTATCAAGCTGCTAAAGAAGCAAGCCATCGAACCCGTCCGAGATCAGTCCGCATCGGGCATCTATTCCAGGTTCTTTTTGGTGCCAAAAAAGACAGGGGACTTAAGGCCCATTTTGGACCTGTCACCGCTGAACCTGTCAATTGCCAAAGAGACGTTCCGGATGGTCACGTTACAGTCCATCCTGCCGTACCTGCAAGAGAGTGACTGGATGTGCTCATTAGACCTCCAGGATGCTTACTATCACATAAAGATGCACAGAAGCTCCATGATGTTCCTCCACTTCCGGCTAGGGGCCAGTCATTGCCAGTTTCGAGCCCTACCTTTTGGTCTCACCACAGCCCCCATGGTGTTCACCAAAGTGATGGCACTGGTAGTGGCTCACCTGAGGCTTCAGGAAATTCAGGTCTGCCCTTACCTGGATGATTGGCTCCTTGCTGCTGCCTCCAAGCGTCTGCTTTGCCAGACCAGAGACTATTTCCTACATCTTGCACACCATCTAGGAATTACAGTCATCACAGCCAAATCTCTACTAAACCCTGTCCAGGTTATAGAATACATCGGAGCACGGATAGGCACTTTACAGACAAAAGCCTTCCTGACCTCTGAGAGAATTCGAAGCTTACGGATGCGTGTCGCTTTTATATATCATTCTCATCTCCCTTCATCGGAGTCAGTTTTACGGGCCATAGGTTCTATGGCAGCAACGATCATGCTTCTACCATGTGCTCATTTACACATGTGAGTACTTCAGTGGACTCTAGCAATGCAATGGTGTATGGTGGATCTTCCATTGACACATCCGATACACATAAGCAAAGCCTGCAGGTCGTCCCTCCTCTGGTGGATGCATTCTTCAGAAATATTGGAAGGATGACCTTTTGTCACAGTTCCTGCCCAAGCCACAGTGACCATGGATGCCTCCAAGCTAGGGTTGGGGGGGCATTGCTCGGGAAGGACAGTTCAAGGCATGTGGTCCCCTATCAAGACCAGTTTGCATATAAACATTCTAGAGATGAGGGTGGTCCTTTTAGCACTGCAGGCCCTTCATGCCTTTCTCCGTGTAGGAATTATTGAGATTCAGTCAGACATGTCGGTGGTCTGGTATATCAACAAACAGAGAGGGACCAGATCTTACCCCATGTGTCGCTAGGCCATGAGAATTTGGGAATGGGCACTCTCCACCAATCATTTTCTTGTAGCAACGCACATTCTGGAGCGGTCCAACATTCTGGCGGACAAACTAAGCTGGACTATTCTGGTGCCTTACAAGTGGTCTCTGAATCCTTCAGTAGCGGAGCAGATCTTTCTAGTGTGGGGTCGGCCTTGCTGCGATCTCTTCGCATCTCCTTCCAACGCGAAGTGCAGTGAGTTCTTCGCTCTGAATACCCCAGATACATTCTAGTCCATGCTTGGCCTCTCGGTCTTCTTTATTCTTACCCTTCTTTACCTCTTATTCCAAAGTTCCTCCAGAAGGCATGTTGACTGGGGAGCAAAGTGATCCTCATTGCCCTGTTTTGCCAGGCATGGTTTCCCTTCCTCTGGTCTCATGTTCTAGCTTCATCTTGGATCCTGGATCCCCTTCTGGATCTCATCTTTCACCCCTCGAGGCTCAATCAGCCGAACCTGGACAGTCTGAAGCTCACAGCTTGGCTGCTCCAGTTCCCTTAATTGCTAGGACTCCCGGTTTGTCTTCTTCACTCAGGACTATTCTGAAAGCAGCCCTTAAATCATCCACCAGAAAAATCTACTGTAGCAAATGGAAGCGCTTTTCCATTTGGGCTTCTCAAAGGGATTTAGACCCTTTCACGGCTCCAGTCCTGGCTATACTTGATTTTTTGGCAAACATTTTTCAACAGGGGGCTAGCTCGTCCACAGTAAAAGTTCAGCTAGCTGCCATTTCTAATTTCCACATTGGTGAGAACATGGCTTATTCCAGATTGTGCAAAGCTTTTATCAAAGGTACATTTCTTTTACGTCATCCAGTCCAACTCCTACCCCCCCCCCCCTCCATGGGACCTTACTATGGTATTACAAGCTCTGGTTGCCTCTCCCTTTGAACCTGCAGCAACTGTAGATCTTAAATTTCTATCTTGGAAGACAGCCTTTCTAGTGGCCATCACCTCGGCTAGGAGGGTCTCAGAACTTCAGGCGTTGTCTGTCAAGGTTCCATATATGGTTTTCCATAAGGACAGGGTTTCTCTTCTAACTAATCCCTCCTTTCTTCCAAAAGTGGTATCTGAGTTCAGTATCGCGATCAGACTATCAGTCTACCCGTTTTCTTTCCAAATTTCACAAAGCTGAATACAAGTTGCATTTGTTGGATGTTCATAGACAACTACGTTTCTATTTACACAGGACCAATCCTTTTTGCAAATCTGACCAGTTGTTTGTGTCCTTCTCCAAACCTTTTTCGGGTAACCCCATTTCCAAGGTGACCATTGCTAGGTGGATTTCTCTCTGCATCCTTCAGATTTACAAGGACAAAGGCTTTTCTCCTCCGGATCAGGTTAGAGCTCATTCCACAAGGTCTATGACTACTTCTGCTGCTTTTTGGTCTAAAGTATCCTTAGATGACATTTGTTCTGAGGTGACTTGATCCTCATCTCATACTTTTATTTCTCACTATAAATTGGATTTGACTTCTAGAGGGAGAGCATCCTTAGGCTCCGAGGTGCTCCAGAATATCCTTCCATGAGGGCCACCCAGATGTTTAAGTAGCTGGGGACTCTGTCCCACAGGTTGAAGATCAAATGAAGTAAACTACTTCAGATAAAGAAGTTATGTACTCACCATAACTTTCCATATGAGTAGTTCTACTTACCCTCCACACAACCACACAACAGGCCTCCCTAATACAGTACGCAGCTGACGTCACACTCATTTGCACATCTGACAGCATGGCACACCTTCAAACATTATTCAGGAAACTTTTAACACCAACTGAAATATGGCTTTGTAACTCACCTCATGCTCAACCCTAACAAAAAAAGAAAAAACAAAAAACTACTGCTTCTTTTCCCCAAGTACCTCTCCTGTGAAATAAAATTTAAAGTCCTCTCCCTCAGTGATCATCTGCCAGTATGTATGACTAGACATCTCAAACATCCAGTTAAACAGCATATTTATAAAACAACACATAACTTTTTCAAGTTTAACCCAGAAATTTTCATTACTTCACTGTCCTGTTCTAACTAAAATTTCCTAAAAATCCTCTCCTTAGACGATGTTGTAGTTAAATTCAGTACAACTTTAATAAATATCCTAAATAGCTTTGCACCTCCTAGAAGGAAGAGACTGTTCCTACTACAATTATTGAATCCCATCTGGGGTCGAATCCTTCTACATTTTATAAGGTGGATGTTCCCTTAAAGAAAAAGTGGAAAACTATACATATTACTAAACATATTACTCCAGCTGCTGTGGACCCACAGAGTGAATGGCAACATTTCACTCAGGGGTTGTTTAATACTTTGATGGCTTTAAAACCTCTTCAGGGTGTTACTGTTCCAGCTCCTCCTTGGTTTTCTACTCTCCTTAAGAGACACAGGGAACAGGATTCCTCTGAGAAGAAGGCAGATTCAGATGTGGAATCCCTTGCTTACTTCTCTCAAATTCCTTTTCTTTTAGATTATGGGACTGAGGAAGAGGAGTCCACTAGTCCTGATGCTCCTTTTGAGGAAATTTCTTTTGGGGACACAATCTCTAGAATGATGGAGGTTTTTAAAATGGGATTGTGCTCCGGTTTCTGAAGTACAGAAGAGGTACTGTGAGCCCCTGCAGATGGATTCTTTCAGACCTTCTGCTGTTCCCTCCTGTTTTGGCTGCTTTGTTAGATGCCTTTTCTAATGCTTCTAAGGCTCCTGACTCCCAGCCTCCTACCCCCAAGAAACCTGATGGGTTTTATAGGGTGTCTTGAGTACTGTAAATTTCTTTACAAGTACCCTTCTGCTGACCCCTCAGTGGTGTCTGTGGCTTCTGATAAAGCCATCTCAATTGTTTCTTTCTCCTACATCCCTGCCTTCTGGTAAAGATAGCAAAGCAATGGAAGATTATGGAAAAATGTTTATACCTCTGCTACTTTAACATTTAGGGATATCAGTTATCAGACCCATATGTCCAGGTACATATTGTGTTTTCTTTCCCAGGCCTGTCGGGTAAGTTCTCATTTTCCAGACTCTGAAGGGAAGACTTCTGCTCTGTTCCTTGTTAGGGACTTCCTCCCAGGTGGCTTGTCACTCCATCAAGTGTAGTTATGATGCAATAGATGCTGCCTCTAGGGCTGCTGCTTTTGTGTCTGTGATAAGGAGATATTCTTAGCTTTGGCTTCAACCTTTGCCTTTATGCTATTAAGGCTAAGTTGAGGTATGCTCCTCTGGATAATAAACACTTGTTTAGCGAAGCTGCTGCTATTTTATTTTAGTCTTTTCAGGATCAGGGCAAGCCTTTCCAGGAATTTAAACATGTTTTTATTGCTCATGTACCCAAGTTTCAGAGAAATTACCACAATAAGCTAGCTTTTGTTCCTAGGCAGTCTGCCCCCCAAGGGCAAAAAAAGGTGGGAAGTGGGCTGCTCCTGCTGAGGCTACTCAGACGTCTGTGCCCCACAAGTCTCCTTTTCCTGATAAATCAGATGCTGTCTGACTATCCTATTATTCCCGGCCGCATTCCTCTTTCTGTTAATTTTTTCTCTATCTTTCCCTCTTTGGTAAACGATTACTGAAAACTCCTGGGTTCTGTCCATTATCTGCCAGGAGTATTTCATGGTCTGGAAATCTCTTCCCCCTTTTATGGGAATTTCTCAGCCCCCTCAGAAACAGCTGTCCTTCTTTCCAGGGGTACTTCAGAATCTCTAGACTCAGATTGCCACTGTTCAAGAAGTCCCAGTTTCCCAAAGGGGGAGGAGTTTTTACTCCAGAATGTTCTCGTACCCAGGAAAGAGGGTACTTGGAGACCAATATTCTTGCTTTTGCATCTTGGAGCTTATATAGTGTCTCTGGATCTCAAGTATGCTTATCTCCATATCCCATTTCATCCCCTTTTCAGGAAGTTTTTATGTTTCTTTATTGCTTCCTAGCATTTTCAGTTTTCTGCTTTGCCTTTTGGCCTTTCTGCTGCCCAAGGGTATTCTCCAAATGCCTCTCTCCTGTGATTGTTTTTTTGCAGGCTACTATCCCAAGGGTATTCACTAAATGCCTCACTGCTGTGATTGCTTTTTTTGCAGGCTACATAGGATCCAAATCTTTCCCTACTTAGGTGATCTCCTCTTTCAGGCATCCTCTCCAGAGACCTTATTGCAAAATCTCCATTCTGCTATTTCCCTTCTTCAAAGCGTGGGGTTCACTATCAATTTCAGAAAATTCTTTCTGACTCTTCTCACGATCATGTTTTTATGGGGTGCAGGATCCAGACTGTGTATATGCTGGCATCCCTGCCTCCTCCCAAGGCCCTAACTCTCATCTCCTTTGTTCAGTCCCTTCTTCCTCTGGCTTCACTAACAGCCAGGGAATTTCTGAGAGTTCTGGGGTTCATGGCCTCTACTATTCCTATGCTCCCTCTAACCAGACTCCACATGAAAAAGCTTCAGTGGTGTCTGAAGTCAGTTTGGCTTTAACATGCTTTTCCCCTCATATTTGTAGTTACTCTTCTGCTTTGTCTCAAGAAGGAACTTCAGTGGTGGATCTAGATTCAGCAATTGACCATCAATCCAGGTCTTCTTTTCAACCACCTGTTCCCTCCCAGGAGCTGTTCACAGACACTTCAGATGTGGGATGGGGAGCAGCATATGGCTCCTTAAAGGTGCAGGAGGTCTGGACACCACATCAACAGTAAGAACACATCAATGTCAAAGAAATGAGAGCTCTTCTGCTGGATTTACAGGTTTTTCATCCTCTCTTTTCACCAGGACCTCTCAAGGTATTTAACAATACCACAGTGATGTGATATGTAAACATATGGGGAGACAAGGTCCTATCTTCTTTGCTAGTTGGTACTCTTAGCATGGGAACTGGCTATTGAGTATTAATTGACTCTTCAGGCAGTTTACATTCCCTCAGGTCAAAACATTGTGGCAGATCCTCTGAGCAGGTCCATTAATCCCACGAATCGATGCTTCACAGGGATGCGTTTCTGGATATTGTCCACCAGTGGGATACTCCTCAAGTAGATCTTTTAACCTCTTATCTGAACAGTCAACTTCATGTATTTTGTGCCAGAGTCCCAGGTCCTCTGGTTTAGAAGGTGAATGCCTTCTCTTTTTCTTGGAAGAGGATGTTTCTTTATGCTCTCCCCTTCCTCTTATTCCAAACATCCTGTTCAAAATTCAACAGGATGTTCCCAAAATGTTGTTGGTGACTCTCTTTTGGCCAAGACAGCATTGATTCCCACTTTTTCTGCATTTAGCCAAGGGCAATCATCACAAGTTACCTCTTAGGCCTACTGGCACAAGGCAAGGGATCTCTCATCTATTCCCACCTGTCCACTTTTCAACTGACACTGTGGGTAATAGGATTTTGATTTCACATAGACACATTTTTTCTGAGCTCTTGCTGTTAGGGTCCTGTGGGAGACCAGGAAGTCCAATACTAGGAAATCCTACTTCTCCAAATGGAAGAGGTTTTCTGTTTGGTGTCTTTCTTGTAACCTGGACCCACTGTCTCTGGATGTTCCTTTGGTTCTTTTTCATCTGTGTGAATTGCCCAATGGTTGGTTGGCTTCTTCTTCCATTAAGGCCCGCTTATCCGCTATCTCTGCTTGTCTGCCTTTATCACCTCCTGCAGCTTCTAGATTTGAAGCCAAACAATTTCTTAAAGGTGTCCTACATATTAGGCTTCCCAGAAATCCTGTTCCTCCTCCTTGGATTCTTAATTTTGTTTTGTAAAAATTGATCCAGGCTCCTTTTGAGACTGTAGCTTCAGCTTCCTTGTAACATTACTCTTGGAAAAATGTACTTTTGTTAGCCCTTACTTCTGCCAGACTAATGTCTGAGCTTCAAGCCCTTATGGTTTGTTTTCCTTTTTCATTTTTTTTTTCATAAGTACAGGGTGTCCCTGCATACTAATCCTTTTTTTATGCCCAGGGTGGTAAATGAGTTGTCTCTTAATCAGTCTATTAATTTGCCCACGTTTTCCCTTCTCCCCCTATTGTAATAAGTACTGCAAAAGTGAAATGGAAGGGCATAGTACAGTTATTAAAAATCATATTTATTTATTTCCAGTTTGATGACCAGGGAGGTCCACTGGGCTGAGTGAGCCCATTTTCAGTGGAGGCCCGGGGAAAAAATCTCCACATTACATAATTTCGTTACAAAAATATCCGCACTACATATTTTAGTTACAGATACAATTGTAGTAAAGAAGACACAATTACATTTTCATTTCATGCAAGAGAAACAGGCATAAAATCTTTGGTTACATAGTACAATTTTGTTATTTACAATATGTACATTTATGTTTGGTTAGCTTGAAGTCAGAGTTAGTCAAGAGTTTAAGGGGTGGAATGGTTAATAGGTAAGGGGAGAGTGCAGGTGCATTTCCTATTAGAGGAAAAGTAGGAATGTAGCCGAGTTTTAAAGTTTTCAGAGTTTGCACAAGTCCTTAGAGAAGAAGGAAGAGAATTCCATTTTCTAGCTAAGGAAAAGGATAGCAGAAGCTGACCAGCAGGACGATTGGGGTTCTGGATAGAGATTAGGTTTTGGTGAGTAGATCTGAGAGTTCTGTGAGGGGTATAATGTTGAAGGATGTTGGTTAGTGCAGGACACTTAATAGGATGAAAGATTAGTCTGTGGGCTGTGGTGAGTTGGAGATAATCTAGATGGTTGGAGAGTTCAAGCCAATTTAACAAATGAAGGGAAGTACAATGGGAGGAGAATTTGGCTTTTGTTGCAAATTTGGAAATCTTATAACAGACTTCCAGTTTGGAGGAGAGAGAGGCAGATACGTTTGTTAGTAGAGGAGTACCATACATTAGTGAGAGGAGCAGATAGGTAGTGGCGAGAGTTTGGTGGAAGGAGAGAGGAAGTGGATGTTCAAACCAAGTTTTATATGGGTTTTCTTAATGTTTTGCTGGATGTGAGTATCGAATTTTAGGTGTTCATCAATAGTAACTCCAAGTAATTTGGCAAAAGGAACAACCCTCTATAGTAGAGTTGTTTTGGCTAATGATTTGGAATAAGTTTTTATCAAGCTTTTGAGGGAGAGAATACAAGTATTTTGGATTTGTTTGCATTTAATGAGAGGTGTTTTTTTGAGCATCCAATTTTCAGTGGTGGAGAAAGCAGTTTTGGTCACTGTTTGGAGCTCTGGAAGATTAGAGACGCAGCAGATTAAAGTAGAATTGTCTGCATATTGTACAATTTTGGTGTTGGGTAAGGCTTTATGAAAGTCGTTAGTAAAGATGTTGAATAGCATTGGACCCAGTATGGATCCCTGGATTACCCAAGTTGGGGGTAGGAAAGAAGGTGCCTTCCCCTGTTTTACAGCTTGAGACATGTCTGAAAGGTAGCTGGAGAACCAGGATAAGGTATTCTGGGAGAGATTAAGATTAGAAAGATGGTTTAGGAGATGGGTATGGGAGATGGTATCTAATGCTTTGGACAGATCCAGTAGAACTGTTGATACTATTTTTCCAGAATTGCGGGCAAGCTTTATTGTGTGTAAGAAGGAGAGAAGAGCAGTGATGGTACTATGGCCAGGTCAGACGCTGTGTTGGGTAGGAGTGATAGTTGGCGATTGGTTAGGAATGGCATAAGCTGAAGGTGGATGCATTTTTCTAGAAGTTTAGAGATTGGGGGGGATAGCTATGGGGTGGACGTTTGATATGCTGTTATTTTTGCCTCCTTTATGGAGAGGTAGAATAAAGGCAGCGTGCCATAATTTGGGCACATAGGATTCCAACATGACTCTGTTAATCAAGATGCTAATGAGGAGAGCGATACCATCTGCGGCTATTTTTAGGAGGAAGGATGGGATATTGTCAGGGGCATTTGAGCATGGTTTTAGTTTAGAGAGTAATTTCTTTATGTGGGAGGTTGAGATGGGTTTAAGCTCAAATATAGGAGGAGGATGTGTAAGGGGTGAGGAAGATTGGCTATGTTGCGGGGAACATATATTGTTTGGGAAGGTCTTGGTCAGTTCTGCTATAGAGTTGGTGAATGAATTGAATAGAGAGGCTATTTCAGGATCAGATATACTGGTGTCAGGGCAGGGGTTGCTTTTGGTACCTGGGTTGAGAAGAGAATTAATGGAATTCCAGAACTGTTTGGGGTTTTTTGATTGGTTAGTCTGAAGTTTGATATAGTAAGATGTTTTGTCTCTGATGACTTGTTTTTTAGCAAAGTTGCATAGTTTGTATTTAAGTAAAATTTCAGGCTGCTTGTATTTATGGTATGCTTTCCAAGTTTTATCTCTTTGTAGCAAACGTTTTTTGGTGTCTTTGGTTAGCCATGGGGTGGTCTTGGTTTTTACTCTGTTCTTATTGGAGCTAGGGAGTTTAGGACATTTAAGAAGGCTGAGTTGAAAACTTCTATGGCATTGTCTAGTGGAAGAGTTTTTAGGGGGTTCGAGTTTGTTTTAGGGAGTCAGAGAAAGTAGTGGAGTTAAAGTTTGTGAGATTACATGTGTGAATATACTGGTGTAGGTGAGGAGAGGGTAGCTCAGTGGGTGAAAGCTGGGAAAGTGATCTCCTATAGGGTCAGGTGTTACACCAGATTTTATGACTTTATTGGGATGGGATACTAGGATCCAGTCTAGTGTGCGATACCTGGGGAGTTTCTTTTGTTAGGCCTGGTGATGGAGTTAGTTGGGTGTAATTAAATAGATTGATGGATATGGTGAGATTAGGGTTATTGATTTTATTCCAATCGATATTTACATCTCCAAGTATGTAGGTTTCTAGCTTAATATTGGTAGAGGTCCAAAGGAGAATTTCCTCAAGAGTAGTGGTGTTATTACTAGGGGAAATGTGTAAGGAAATTACACAAATGCTTTTGTGATTATTTATTTTTTGAAGGCCTATTACTAGTTTTGAATTGTTGACTGGAGGGATAGGATTGGGGTAAGGAGTGATAGATAGCTGGTTAGAGTAGATTAAGGCTACCCCACCACCTTTTCTGTTTAACCGGTCGTGTCTGAGGGATTGAAATCCAGGAGGGAGAATTTCAGAGTCACTAATATATGGTTTTAGCCATGTTTCTGAGATGGCTACAATGTCTGGTAGGTTGTGTTTTAGCCAAGTCTGAAAGTGGGCTACTTTATTTTTTTAACTTTGGGCATTGATGGTGAGGAATTTGAGGTATTTATGGGTGGTTTTATTGCTATTGACAGGGAGAGTGGGACTAGAGGCAGTATTTGGTCCAGGGTTTGGGTGTATGTCCCCTGCTAAGAAGAGGTAGTTGAGGAAGGGTAGAAGTGTTTTGGATTTGGACTTTGATAGTTGTGGAAAATAGGGTATTAATTTAGGTTTGTAGTATTTAATTGAGGGGGGGGAATTTTATTCTGAAGTAGTGGAGTGGGTTGGGTTGAACTAGAGAGGTGGATATGTTGTGGAAGTGTGTTTTAGTGGTAAGAGGAAGGAGGTGGGGAGTGGGGGGTAGGATAAGGAGGAGGGGTAGAGTTGGTTATAGACATAGGAGGTAGCATGGTATAAAGGGAGTAGGAATAGAATGCAGTTGGGGTAAGAATAGCTTGAGGTAGAAGACAAGGCATGGTAGAGGATATATGTATAGATGGAGTAGAAGAGAAGTTATAGGGACTTTGATGGGTGGGGAGGAGTGGTTGTGATTGGCAGGTGGAGGTAGGCAGGAGAGCGGCTGATGAGTGGAGATAATTGGTTAGTAGAGAGACGGAGGGGTTTATTGTAGAAATAAATGTAGGAGTAGTAGGGGCGGGTGGGAATTTGGGGCAGGGTAGGGGAGCGAAGTGAGCCCATAGGGCGAACGGAGCGGGAAGAGCTGGAGAGAAGGTGGCTGGCAGAAACCAATCAGCCAGCTGTAGGAAAGACATGGGACTTTACAGGAAGTACAGAAACAGCAGAAATAAGTCTAGGCTGGAGAGTGTGAAGAATTGGCATACTTTGACCAAGTACCTGCCTTCTTTTACCCAGAGTTGGTCCCTGAGAACACCTTGTCCTTTGCTTCAACTGTGGTGGATTTCTCATTTGGGAAAGCCTTTAAATGACAAGTTAAGATGTTCTGTCAGGTCTGTATTAAGTACAAGGATTTTCTTGTTCTTCCTAAACCAAAGCCTTTGTCCATTTCCCCAGTCCTCAGTGATGCATTTAGTAGTGCATCTTTGCAGATGGATTCCCAGCTCCATGCTTCTAGGAAGCCAGACTGTTTTATAGGGTCCATAACTACTCCCACAAATGTCTGTATGAAAGTCTTGTTGATCCAGCAGTTTTGTCCTTGGATTCCAACAAGGTGGTTAATATGGCTGCATCCAGGCACCCTGTTCCCAGTGATTGGGAGAGAAGAATCTTTGACCATGTGGAAAAAAATGACTTCTACCTCAGCTACCCTGGATGTAAGGGGCATGTGCTGTCAGTCTTGTATACTAAAGTTTCTGGAGTGTCTCCTTAACAAAATGAAACAAAAGGCCTAGGGGGCTGAGAATGAAGACGTAAATAGGGGATTACTTGATATTTGCTGCGTCGGTTCCCAGGTTGCCAGTGATGTAGTGGTGGTATTATGCAGGGCAAATGCTGCACAATCTGTGGTTAGGAGACATGCCTGGCTCAGGGCTCTACCCTTACCAGACCATGTAAAGGCAGAATTTCTTCATGACCAGTGGACAGGGTGCTTCTGATTGATTGGATCCCCTCTGAGAGAAGATGTTTAAGAAACCAAAGTGAAAGGACGAAACGTGGGCTTAATCAAGGATCGTTTTCATTCTCTTTGCCTAGATGATTTGGAAATTACTCCAGTATAGAGAAGGGACAGCTATAACTCAGCAAAACTAATTCCTCTTCTCAGCCACCAAACCCCAGCAGTACTTTTCTGTCCCATAAACCCCCTTTAGAGATAGGAGGTAGACTAGCCTTCTTGGCAGAAAACTAGGAAGCCATCACACAATACAAGTGAATCCTAAAAATGTTAAACCAGGGATACAGATTTCCAACGAAAACTTCTTTAGGCACTTTGTAGATTCCCAGGGATCAAATTTCATCATTCCACTCCCACTAAAAGAGATGTTATCCTAAGGAGAGGGGTGTTACCAGCAAAAGAAGAAAAGCAATTTTACTCCACACTTTCTTATCCAGCGGTTAGCGTTACCGCCTGACAGTAAGAGGTTCTCCGGTTTGATCCTCGGCTGGGGTGCCTTCTGTGCGGAGTCTGAATGTCCTCCCTGTGGTCGTGTGGGTTTACTCCGGGTGCTCTGGTTTCCTCCCACATCCCAAAGACATGCTGTAGGTGGATTGGACACTCTAAATTGGCCCTAGGTGTGAGTGTGTGCATGTGTGTGCCTTCTGTGGAAGGTTGGGCGTTGGGCTGGCAAATCGACACTGTAAAACTCCACTGCCAACCATGAGTGGACAGGTGATCCGCTGTGGTGACCCCTAACCGGGAAAAAGCCGAAAGAAAAAGACTTTCTTATCTCATGAAAAGAAGGAATTCGGAAGCTCTTATTTTATTTCCAGGATTCAAAAAACTGTCCCTACAAAGCCATTTTACTCTCTCCACAAACTTGCACTTGTCATCCTGGATTTAAAAGCGTGCTTACCTTCATATTCTCATAGACAGGGTTGACGAACTGTTTCTTAGATTCAAAGCAGAAGGTTTACACTGCTAGTTTATTTCCTTGCCATTTGGCTTGTTTACTATACCCAGAGAGTTTACAAAGTCTTTGTTCCAGTAATGGTCTTTTATAGGATTAGGGGCATTCACATTTACTCATAGCTGGGGTTATTGCCTAATTAGGCGAAATCCTTGACAGAGATTCTGGAGACCCTTGACATTACTCTGAATTTCTTCCAGTGCTTTGGATTTTCATGAAACCTCACAAAGTAGTAGTTTGTTCCATTGAGACAATTGCTGTTTTATGGCCTGTGAAGGGCACTGCACACAAGTATCAAAGCATGTAAGGTCTGGACAAAAAATAAAGCAGATCCTGCTGTAGCAGCTTATAGACAACTAAGAAACCTAACAAAACAACTTTTCACCAAAGATAAACTTGCTATCCAACCAATGAAAACATGCACACTGATAATCCAAAGTTGTTCTAGGCCTCAATCGCTAAACTTTTAAATCCAAGAGAAGCTACACAGCCAGCACCAGACACACACAAGCTAAATGATGCCATAGCCAACCAATTCAATACTCACTCTATTCAGATAGTAAACTTCTTAAACAACCAGGTGACTAATCAAGCGCTTGATATCCCTACTCAATCAAATGACCTCCTTCAGCATTTCTCCTTCCAACCAGTTCCCAAAGATGTCATCAAAAAAATACATAAAAAATTAAAGCTTACTGCAAAACCCCCTCGCAGTTTACCCAATTAATATCTTAAAATAGCAGCTGAGGCTATTGGATATCCAGTTTCACTTCTGAAAAATTGATCCCTATCTGAAAATAAATTCCCTTCACTATGTAAAAAAATATTCATTATTCTACCACACAAAGGTGAAATTAGTAAATTTCTTTCAAACTATAGGCCAATTGCCATTTTTTTCTTCCCTGTCAAAAATATTAGAAAAATGTATTCCATCTCAGTTCATCTCAGTCTGACTTCCATCCCCATCACAGCACAACTATTGCTTTGCTGAATTTTATTACTACTGTCAACACCCACAGAAATGCTGAAAGCATAGTCTCCACTATCTTCTTAGACTTGTCAGAAGCTTTTGATACTATCTCCCACCAGAAACCCTTACAAGTCTTCACTGCAGTGGTTCAGAACTACCTCTCAGTGAAATGCAAACATGAATTCTCCGTCTTCTTGTTATTGCGTATTGATGTTTCACAAGTATCTTTATTAGGCCCCATACTTTTCACCATATTCAACAATGACGTACACTGCTGCAAAAAATGCTTCCCTAGTTCAATATGCTGATGACTTGACCCAAATCTTTTCTGTCAAATTTCTCTCTAAACTCCAGGAACCTTCCACAGCAGTCATCGATTTCAGACATGGCTAAATAATTCACAACTACTACTAAACCCTAAAAAAACTGAACTGAGTTACTGCTCTTCGCACCAAAACAAATGTCTACCAAAAAAAACACCGTTTACTATTGTGTCTGCCAGCGACACCACCTTAGAAGTAAACCACACAAAATTACTGCTTATCATCATAGGTGACCAGTTGAAGTTCAACTATCATGAATTGCACTTCTTTGAAGAAACTCATCAAAATCTAGGTACATTATACAGAGTAAAAACCTCTCCCACACTGACATAGTCAGAACACATATAGCCTCTATTTTTTAATGCCATCTGTCCTCTTTGCGGCTCAATCTTCACTAAATTTTAAGTCTTCAGCTGTCGTACTTGAGCAGGGTTATAATAAAAGAGCCAAATTTGCAGTAAATTATAGCAGTAGAGCACAACATTGCCCATCCCTCAGGAGAATTAAACTGGTTAGAACTACCACATCACCTGGCTCTTTCTCAGCTAGCTACAATACACAGACTTTTCTTTAAGCCAGAAATGTGCCCAGCCCTTAACAACTTAATACAATATTATTCCCCCAATACAATTGTATGCTGTAGAGAAAAATCACTAATCACCATAACCAAGTCATGTAATACTGCAGGTGACTATTCAAGTAATGTACCTAAACTATGAAACCACATCCCACTACCACTGAAATCCATTCAGAATGCAAGCTCATTTAAAACACAACTAAAATGTCACTTATTCAATCAATGGATCTGCTCCTGTACATCTCCAGGATAACTGCCACTGTTTTCTTCAGCTTGCCATATCATCAAACCACTTCTCTCATTTCAGAATCTCTGTACCTCATAGCCAGTCTTCACTTTTGCCTGAAGAGTTTTAATAGCATCTCCAAGCTATATTCATTATTTTGTGACACTGCTCATCACCATCTCTACAGTTTAATAGAAAACTTATTGTAGCCATATACTTATATATACAATTGTCTCGTAACATGCTTTACATCCCCCCTCTGACTATAATGTCAGCATTTTTTGCTATACATAGTTCTTTCCCTCACCTCCATTTCTTTGAATTTCTAAGCAGTAATCACATTACCTATTATCTGTTTGACAGGCCCACTAGTATACCTCTTCAAATACACAATGTTCAACATCTGTAATTGTTAACTTGCGTAATATCTGTTGATGCCTATTACTGATTGTATGTTTAAAAAATGTCTGTAATCTGTTGAAACTTTCCCCCTGGCCTGCACTGAAAAGGGTTTTTGACTAAACACAGTCAGGCAAACCCAGCAAAAGAATAAAATAACATAAAATAAACAACGGTAAGCTTCTCTTTTTGTGTACTTCTTCTTCAGGACAGTCTTCAAGAAGAGTCAAATCACAGTGACAGAATTCCACAGAGTCTTGGGATATATGGCCTGTTGGATACCTGCTAGTTGCCTGTCAAGACTGCATATGAGGAAACTACAATGGTACCACAAAACATGTGGTGCTAGCATGCCTCTGATGTTCATCGTGTTTCACTGTTGCAGTCATTACTCTTGGGTTATCCTGCTGGCAGGCTACCCTCAGTCAGCCAGAATTCCAAAGTCTAGGTCCGGCATTGGTTGCTGTCGCCTCTTCCCTGACGTCAGTGCGCCAGGGGTATAAAAGATGCAGCAGACCCCATTTTCTTCAGTCTTTCTTGCCGCGCGGTGCCCGAAGCAAAAGCAGTTCGCAAGTGCCGGTCGGCTGACTCCTGAGATATTCAAATCCGGATTTCAGAACCGAAGTCTTCATTAAAGCTAAGTACCTCGTTGGGGAAACATTTTTCTTGCTCCAGACCGATGTCAGAAAAAGTTAACAATTGTATTTCTTGTGGGAAGCAAAATACCTCATAAGGAGTTTCACTCTTACTGTATTCCTTGCCTAGGCCCTGATAACAATGTTGCTAGCTGTCGGTTTTGTGCTAGATTTAACCAACGCACTATTAAGCGTCGGTTCGATTTTGCATTTCATTAGTTTGGCCGAAGATTTAATTATATAATGCCGTCGGACCAGCCGACAAACGGAGTTTACAAAAAACGCAAGGACAAGGAAAAGGATAGGCATCCGAGGTCCAAAACCGATGACGAGGCCTCTGCTAGGCCAGTCGCCGGTTCGCCGGTCCTCAGTGAGGTGCTTTCGCAGCCCCTGGTGCCCGCTACCTCAGAGCCACAGGCCGCTTCCGACTCCCACTTGGAGCCGACTGGGCCTCTGGATACTCAAGGTATTAGACACTCGCAAATCATTCCCTCAGATGGGTCCGGAGCTGCTGAGCAGGCACCTTCAGCTTCAAAGACAAAGACTAAAGCAGCTCTAAAGACAAAGAAACAAGTACAGCATTCTCCTGCTCAGACTTCCGTGCCTAAAAAACAGATGCTCAAAATGGCCGAAGACCTAATTACTTTGATCAGGGGCTCCCATCCCCCTCCTGATAAGAGGCCTAGGCAAGAGACAGAGTATGATTCTTCTGATCAGCTTTCTATTTCCTCTGATTCCTCTTCTGAACAGGATTACTCCATGCTTCCCTATGAGGATTCTGATGCTGAAGAATCCATTCCTTCAGCCTCTCCTCCTGAGGATTATTCCTTTGGGGAAACCCTGCATACCATGAGGGAGCATTTCCACTGGGAGAGCCAAGATTATTCTGAATCTAAGAAAAGGCTCAGAGACTTTCTGCTACTTCTTCAGCACAGACCCCTTGCTATTCCACCTGTTCTAGACATTGTAGATGATGTATTTTCAGAGTCCGGCCTGTCCCCTGACTCTTTACCCCCTGCACCTGCTAAGCCAGACAGATACTACAGGGTCCCGGATTCTCATAAATTCTTATATAAAAACCCTGCTGCTGACCCAGAAACTATATCTCAGGGTCCCAAAGGGGTCAAAGCTTCCACTGCAAAAAACCCTGTCCCCTCTGATAGGGATTCTAGGGCTCTAGACAGATGGGGGAAAAAGTCTACACTTCTGCTACCCTGGCTGTAAGGGCTTTAAATGGTCAGTTTCATATGCTTAAATATCAGCAATATTTAATGTCACTGCTTAAACAGAAATTGTTGACAAATACTGAATGTTCAGAGAACAAGGAATTGCAGGATTTATTGCATGCAGCTGAACAAGTGGGAAAGCATATTTTACAATGTGGTTATGATTCACTGGAGGCCTCTTGCAGGGCCGCTGTTACAGGTTCTGTTATTAGAAGGCATGCTTGGTTAAAGGAACAGAATCTGCCTGATCATGTTCATAGGTTCATACTAGGCTATCTGCCCTAGGGCATTTATAAGCCTAGCCAGAATGTGTTTGGCTTTCGCCACCCATTTTTTTTTTTTTTTTTTTTGCTTTTAGGGTTAGTATACTGTGCCTCTGTCTAACAGTGACACAGAAGTGACACCCGGGGTAAACCTACGATCTCCCATGTTAAAGCAAAATTATTAGATGCACCATTACAGCATGATACTTTGGTACTAAAGCAGAAGAGGTGTTGAAAAAAATGGAGGCTAAAGCAAAATCCATGCAGACAGTCAAGGATTTCTTACAGGTACAGCCACCCAGGTTTAGCAGGAACTGGCCTTCTAAAAATTGGTCCTTTCCAGTGTCAGACAGGCCACAAAGAGGCAGAAACAGGTGTCCCAGAGGCAGATCTCAGCCCCAAGACTCATACAGGCCTAAGCAATGGGGTGCTCCTACCTCCAAAAGCGGAGAAGACAAATCCCAGCCTTACAGGAAACAGTCCCAATGACTTTCCTGTACCAGATCCAAGCATTTTTCTTTTGGCAGCCCCCTTAGGGGGAAAACTAGCACTTTTTCATCAAATTGGCAAATGGTTACCCAAGACAAATGGGTCCTGAACAGTGTCCCAAGGCTACAGGTTCCATTTTCACACTCTACCAAGGTCAAAAGGTATGCCAGACCTGCCACACAATCAATGGGCAGAGGCACAAAAACAAATTACAGCCCTCATGGACATGAGGGCCATTCAGCAAGTACCACAACAAGAGCAGGGGCAAGGATTTTACTCCAGACCTTTCCTAGTACCCAGAAAGGACAAAACCTGGAGACCAGTACTGGACCTCTCTATACTAAATACGTTTCTGGAAGTTCCAAAATTCAAGATGTTGACTCTACAGCAGCTACTGCTCATGCTGGGCAAGAAGGCTTGGCTCGTAACTTTGGACCTAAAAGAGGCATACCTGCATGTCCCAATCAGACAATCTTGCAGAAGATACCTCAGATTCATAGCTGGCTCAATGCATTACCAATTCTCTGCACTGCCCTTTGGCTTATCTACTCCGCCCAGGGTCTTCACAAAATGCCTGGCACCAGTAATTGCGTTTTGCAGACAAAAAGGAATTCAAATATATCCCTACTTGGACGACTGCCTAATTCAAGCAGAGAACAAAGACATTCTTCTAAAGCATCTAGCGTTTGTAAAAAGATTACTAATTGGCCTAGGGTACACAGTAAATGAAAAAAAATCAAAAGCAGTGCCCTGTCAAGAGATAATATTCCTGGGTGCAAGCTTAAATGCAACTGCCCAGATGGCTTATCTCACGCCAGACAAACAAAAGCAACTGACTACTTACGTCAAGAAATTGGCAACAAAACCCCACTTATCTGCAAGAAAAATCCTGCAGGCCTTGTGTTTCGTGGCATCCTGCATTCTACTAATTCCATATGCCAGACTGCATATGAGGAAACTACAATGGTATCTAAAAAGTGTTTGGACTCAGCATTGCCACAGCCTGGAGACAGTAATTGCACTCATTCCCTGCCTGCAACAGGAGTTAGAAGCCTGTCACCACAACAAGGGTCTGCCATTCAGTCTACCCACAGCCAGACGGACACTGACAACGGACGTGTCAGATTATGCCTGGGGGGCCCATATGGCAGGAAAATGTATTCAGGGCACATGGCCTGCAAACCAGATGCATCTTCACATCAATCAAAAAGAGATGCTAGCTGTTCAAAATGCCCTGACAGCTTTCAAGGACCTGCTTCATCCAGGACAGTTACTGATAAAGACAGACAACACTACGGTCATGTAGTACATAAACAAGCAGGGAGGTACACATTCCTACCCCCTCTGCAGACAAGCAATGACTTTATGGGACACAGCATTGGCTTTTCAAGTTCCCCTGCAAGCACAATTCCTGCCAGGAAAAACATACTCTGGCAGACGAACTAAGCAGAAACCTCATGGATCCCCACAAATGGAAACTGGATCCACAAGTCTTCAGCATGATAATAAGGAAATGGGGATGCCCAGACATAGATCTATTTGCCTCCCCTCACAACTGCCAATTGCAGAGATTTTGCACAAGGATTTATCACAAGCAAGCATGGAAAGTGGACGCCCTATCCTTCAGCTGGAAAAATCTAACAGTATATGCCTTTCCTCCACTGTCTCTCCTTCCCAGGGTACTCCTAAAGGTCAGACAAGAGAAGCCAAAAATTATACTGATTGCACCAGACTAGCCACGCCAGCACTGGTACCCAATCCTAAAGAGCTTGTCTCAAGGTCCAGCATGGATACTGCCTCAAACTTCTCACTTGCTGACCCAACAAAACAATCAGATCCTGCACAGCCAACTCAGGACCTTAAATCTGGCAGCATGGCGGATAATGTAGCCATTCAGAACACTCCTCTTTCAAAAGCTGTTATGGATGTTATCTTGGAAGCCAGGAGGCCTAGTACCAGAAAATCTTATGCAGAGAAATGGAAGAGATTCTGTGCTTGGAACCAGGTACAAGGCATTGACACGTGTGTACCAAATATCTTTCAGATTTTACAATACCTAACTGAGATGCTGAACCAAAGGCCTTTCTTTCTCATCAATTAAGATTCATGCCTGTGCCATTTCAGCCCATTACAATGAGGAACCACCTATCTTTTCTCATTCTTTAATAAGGCAGTACCTCAGAGGGGCCAAAAACATTAGGCCTCCAAGGAGAGCACCAATTCCGGCCTGGTACCTCAATTATGTTTTGGAAAAACTCACACTGCCTCCTTTCGAGCCAGCATCAACAGCAGATATAAAATTGTTATCCTGGAAAACAGCTCTGCTCCTAGCAATAACCTCTGCAAGGCGAGTCTCGGAGTTACAAGCACTCATGGCTGCGGAACCTTTCATCATTTTTCATCCAGACAGGGTTTCTCTGAGGACAAACCCTACATTTATGCCTAAGGTGGTGTCCAGTGTGGCCCTCAACCAAACCATTCACTTGCCTACCTTTTATCCAAATCCGCAGAACAGGGGTGAGAAAATCCTGCATTCTTTGGACATACACAGGCAGCTACGCTTCTACTTGGACAGAACTAAAGTTTTCAGAAAGACTGAGCAACTTTTAGTGTCATATGCTGCAGGATCACAAGGAAAGGCTATCTCAAAGCAGACTATTTCTAAATGGATAGGCCATTGCATCCGTTTCTGCTATTCTCAACATGGCAAATCAGTGCCTAAGGGCATTAGGCCTCATTCCACCAGAGCAGCAGCCACTTCAGCAGCCTTCCTCAGAGGAGTACCAACCAAAGATATCTTGGAGGCTGCAACCTGGAGTTCAGTGCACACCTTCACAAAGCACTACCACTTACCTCTTTACTCTAAGTCCAAAGCAGGCTTTGCCACTGCAGTCCTGCAGGGCCTCATAGCCTCTCCTAATCCTATTTAGCCCAGCCACCCATCCTCAGCTTTGGGATTCAACCCAAGAGTAATGACCGCAACAGTGAAACACGATGAACATAGTACAGTTGTGTACCTACCATAAATGTAGATGTTCGAGTGTATTAACTGTTGCAGTCCAGGTTACCCACCCACCATCCCCCTTTTCTTTGCTGGGTCTTATCTGCACTTTTCTACCCTATACAACCTATTTGATGTATTTGCTTGTAGATGAAGGAAATGTTATTTTTGTGCATGCATTTTTATAGGCATATTTTTCAGCCTACCAATTTGGGGGCACCTGACATCTGGGGCAAGAAAAACTGAAGAAAATGGAGTCGGCTGCATCTTTTATACCCCTGGCGCACTGATGTCAGGGAAGAGGCGACAGCAACCGACGCCGGACCTAGGCTTTGGAATTCTGGCCGACTGAGGGTAGCCTGCCAGCAGGATAACCGTCAGGATAACCCAAGAGTAATGACTGCAACAGTGAATACACTCTAACATCTACATTTATGATAGGTACACAACTGTACTTTTCCCTTGATTGCCTCATTTCTATTACCCTGCATCAAAAAAGGACACTCGTGATGGGCAATCCAAGTGTGCCACAACCTGAGGGGGGGGGGGTGCCCTTCAAGCTGGGTCTATATCAATTTATTGAAGGTTCATTCCCACGAACCTTCATTCATCGAACCATTTACAGTGAACATTCACTTCAGTGAACTCCCATTCAATGAATTACTTTCCCAGAGAAAGTAATGAGTTGCCCAGCATTCAGACTGTCATACAAAGCAAAGTGTTTCAAACCCACCCACACCTCCCTAACTGTATATACCAACTCTGAGATCGCACTACAGTGAGGAAATGCTGGACAGCTTGTTACTTTCCCTGGTAAAGTTGTTGAAGTGAATGTTCACTGTATATGTTACTATTTTGACTGCAAGTGGGCACTAGTTATTTTCTGAGTTAGGCATGTTTCCTAGACAAGTCTGTACATTGCTTCTTGTGAAATATGCAGAGATGAAGTCTGTCTGTATATGTATACATTTTTACGTGTCTTCTTCCAGGCATGACTAGGTGTATTTTTTAAAGCTTCATGCAATTCATTTAATTTGGTCATCTCACAATCCCTCCTGTGGCTTCAGTGTCATTCGTGGCCATGTATCACCTGGACTCTCGGGCATTGCTTGAACTAACAGATTTGTTCGTAGGGGCGATACCCTCATTGTTGACCCTGGTTCCATGGTTGAATGCTGGACTATCTTGAACAAGTACTATTTTTTTTAGTAATGAGTATTCAGTGTTGTCCTTCTCAAAAGCCCTCTTCAGGCTTTGGTGCCAGATGCCACCATGTGTTAATATTATTCTGAAATGTTGCTTGAACTGACAACTTCATCAGTACCTTTTGAGATTGACCACCTCTTCTATGTGAACCTCAATTCAAGGTCAGTTGCTAGACTGCTTATTCATCTATTATTTTTGGTCTAATAGGTTGATACCTTCAGTGTTGAAAATGTTGAAACCCTTTTCAGCTGTGACAGCTGCTGCAGGATGGAAGGCAGGACATTATTTGTCCGGCTCATACTACCTGAGGTCAGTACCTTGTTCGTCATCCTCCATGTTGATTTTGACCTTGATTGTAGGGTCAAATGTTAGAATTTTCATTCAGAGGAGTTTACTTTCCAGACATCTGCCTTGACATCGAGCCCACATCATTGGCAGTTCCTGTTGATCCCCAGCCTTATTGCCCCAGAAGGATTTTGACAGCATTGTCATCTACAGTTCTAGCTGTCAAGGCTCAGAGCAGATTCTGTTAGTGCCAATACACTTCTACACTGAAAATGGTTTTCTGGGTTCATTGTTAAGTTATTAACAGTATTATATGATTCAGTTTTGGATCAAGCTGGCCTGACCTTGTTACTGAAAGTTTTTGTATCTCAAAGTGAGAGTCAGCATTCAGATTTGATAATTCATGTGACCTAGTCCATTTATTGGGGAGCTCTTGGGTCCAGCCCAAAAGAGTAAGTTCTGACGACCTTCCATATCACTGTTGAAGTATTCCTTACGTAAGGGATTTCCTGCTAAGGATAGCACAACATCTGTACAGTATGCCAAAGCTTTTAGTTTAGTGTTTATAGGCATCATACATCACACATATGCTCCCCGCGCAAGGTGTAGGGCATAAAGGTGATATACGGATGCGCACTCCATAGAAATACTTTGCCGCTAGTACAAACACCATCACTGAACATTGTCCTGAACACCTTTTTTCTGTGCTGATTATCAAGCCATTTTTCAGATAAGTTCCCTCATTGTGGTTCTTCCTTATCTTTCTTTTTTATATTTTAGTGTTGCTGGTTGTATGTCATCCAGAAAGGGAAAATGTCTGTATGGGAGGAAGAATCCCCATAAAGATTGTCAAGACCAGTGTCTTTTTCCATCTGGGTGCTTCCCACGCCATATGCAGTGTTCTATCTGCCAAACATTTGTCCCCAAGACCCTACATAGTCTCCTCTCCTACATGTCTTTTTATCTTGAAAACCAGTCTCTTAAGCTGTTGGCTCAGGGTGCTATGATAGAATCTGCTTGTCCTGCGGGTCAGCCGTCAGCCAAGAAAAGGCCAAAAAACTCTAGTCTGATACGGCAGCTATCCTGCCTCCCTGGATGTCTCTCTTGAGGCTAGAGAAAGTCTTGGGGATTGTCTGGTTGTTGCCTCTGATTCCTCTGCCATGACCCTGTTGGAGGCTGGCATGGATCTGACTACTTGCACATCTTGGTGGCTTTCCATATATTTCTGCCACATGTTGAAGGGAAACCTCAGCTGATTATATTTCGAGGGATCAAGGGATATTCCACAGGTCTTAGTGAAGCAGGAGATCCCAACTATGCTTATTGGGTGTCACTGAGGGTCCAACCCACCAAGGGGTTTTTGTGTGGATGTCCAGCAGAAAAACAGAAAACCAAGCATATTTCCCCTACAGTTAAGGATTCCTAGCAAGAATGATAGGAGTTTACTCTGGAGTTGTTTATGCTTTCATAGCTGTAAAGTCCCCTCAAGGGGGTTGTGTGCCTGCTTCTCCCTGATCTTCCACTCTTCCTAAGAGACCTAGGAGCAGGATTCCCCTGATGAGGATCAGGATTCTGGGGAAGAGTCGTCAGCCTACTCTTCTCACATCCCTTCCCCTTTGGACTATGGTTCAGAAGAAGAATAGTCCAGATTCTCCTTTAGTGGAGCTCTACTTTGGGGATGCAATTTCCCATATGATGGAATTCTTGTAGTGGGATTGTTCTCAGGTTTCTGATATCCAGAAGAGGTATTATGAGCTCTTCCTGATGGAGTCTTCCAAGCCTTCTGCTCGTACTCCAGTTTTGGCTGCCTTCCTGGATACCTTATCAGTAGCTTCTGTTGCTGCTATTTCTCAGCCAGCTCCTAAAAAGCCTGGCAGATTTTACAAGGTGCCTGATGATTGTAAGTTTTGTATACATGCCCTTCTACTGCTCTATGGTGTCTATTTCCTCTGACAAACCTTCCAAGCTGTTGCACTCTACCAGGTTGCTTCCTTCAGATAAGGATAGTAGGGCTGCAGAGAGGCTGTGCAGAAGGTCTATACTGTTGCCAACCTGTCTTTTTGAGCTATTAATTACCAGACTCAAATGACCAGGTATGTTTTAACCCTCCTTTCTTAAATTTCTCAGGTGATATATGACCTTCCTGATTCTAAGGGAAAGTCTTCTGCCCTTTCCTTGTTGGATTCTGTCTCTCAAGTTACTTGCCACTCTACTAAATGCAGGTATGATGTAGTTTATACTTCTTCCAGGGCTGCTGCATTTGGTTCTGTTATGAGGTGTTTCTCTTGGCTTCATCTTCAGGGTTTGCCTGATGACATTAAGGCCAAATTAAAATGTTATTAGTACTCTTGCTGCTGAACATTTTTTAATCTCTCCAGGATAAGGGTGAAGTCTTGCAGGAGTTAAAATATATTTTTGTTTCTCATATTACAAACTTTCAGAGGAATTACCCTTCCAAATTTGTTTTTGTTCACAGATAGTCTCACCCTTCTGCATAAGTGTAAGAAGATTCTAGATGTGTACCTCCTGCTAAATCTTCACAGATCCCTATTAACCAGAAACCTCCATTACAGGACAAGCCAAGTTCTGTCTGACCATTTGTTTACTCTTTCCCCTGGGCTAGGTTCCCTTGTCCCTTTGTCTTTCCTATCACTTCCAAATCGGTTAAGGACCACAACAAATTATTGGGTTCTGCCAGGTGTATTTCATGGTTTGGAAATCTCTTCCTCCCTTTCTGGGCATCCTTCAACCTCCTCGAGAATAGATTTTTCTCTTCCCAGAGGTGCTCTATTCTGTCTTATCCCAGGGTACCATTCAGGTTGTGCCCCTTGCCCAGGAAGGCAGGTTTTTTTATTCCAGAATATTTTTAGCTGCCAGGAAGGAGGTCACCTGGAGACCAACTCTGGACCTTTCTCAGTTCAACACCTTTCTCAAGGTCCCCTCCTTTTGGCTTTTGTTTCTTCAAACTTTATTTCCTGTTCTACTTCCCCAGGCTTTCTGGTCTCTCTGGATCTCAGGGATGCCTACCTTCATGTCCCCATCCACCCCTTCATAAAATGTTTGCATTTCTTTATTGCATTTTCAGTTCTCTGCTTTGCCCTCTATACTGCCGCAAGAGTATTCAACAAATGCTTCACTGCTGTAATTGCTTTTTGCAGGATGAGAGGGGTTCAGATCTTTCCTTTGTCTGGATGGTCTGCTCATTCAAGCTTCATCCCCTGAGGCTCTGTTTCAGAATCTCCAGTTTACTGTTTCCCTACTGCAGAGTCTGGGATTCACCATAAACTTTCAAAAATCAGTCTTGACTCCTTCTCAGGATCATGTTTTCCTTGGTTGCAGGATCCAGACCACCCCCATGCTGGCATCTCTGCTTGCCTCCAAGACCCTGTCTTTATTGCTCTTTTCCAGTCTATTCTTCCTCTGGATTCAGTCATAGCCAGGGAGGTTTTCAGGGTTCTTGGATTTATGGTCTCCACCAATCCCATGCTGCCTCTGGCAAGGTTACATATCAGAAAGCGTCATTGGTACCTCAAGTCTATTGCCAGGTCTTCCATTAATTCTCTGAAAGTTTCCTGTTGAATATCACATTCTCAATGTTAAATTGCTTTCAGGTACCAGGATTTACCTTTGAGGCCTGCATTCTCATGCTACTCAATCACTGAAAGGTCCTTTTTATTCGTTTGCATTAACTGTATTACTTTGTGTATTTAGACTCTCCACTCCGGCTCATACCTTTATTATTACTCATTATTACCTTTTAAAACACTTCAAGCTAGATCAGTCACTGTAGGCAGACCCTCCTGTTTTTTACTCTCCATTATGCTGTTTCAAACTCAGTGATATCGTAAACATTCCAAATGTATGTCTCTTTGGGAAATCTCATTTAAATGATCTTTGTGAATCTACTCCATGAACTCATCTTTTTTCCATCACTCAAAGCCTGCTCAACAATAGAGTGTTCTTGTTATGGCCTAATCCCTTTTGCCTCACCCATAAGCACCTTATATTTTCTTCTTGATAACTGCACATAATTAATTACTTTGCACTTATGGATAACTGGAGGCAAGTCTGAGATTAAAAAAAGCCATTAAAATTCTTTGACCAGTGCATAAAAGTAAGGTGCAACACTCATTAAAAACAAAAAAAGTAAATGTTTTTATTTAGTAGTTCATATTTTGATAGCAGTCATTTTGAAACATTTGTAATATAAACAACTGCATGAAACAGTAGTGTTTAAACATTAGTGTATTGTAGCGATCCCTGCTTCCAAGACTGTTAAATTATGTAATATTAAATTATGTCCATAAAGCATGATGGTCATTAAAACATGAAGTATTAAGTGACCAAAAAAAATTGTTTTAATGACCATCATGCCTTACTGGCACTTCATTTAACTGTATGCCCTTTATTATTCCAGGTGAGACCATATAACTTGTATAAAGTCGATATACCATATAATTCATATAGAAGTCAGTCACCTTTTTATGGACAGGTTTGTTGGGCATAAATTCCTGAACTTCTGTTTCTTAGATCATAAAAGCGGAAAATGTTATATCGTGTAATACTTGAATGTTACTTTCTTTTGTAAATATGCAGTCATGCTGTACTGTTAATATGTTGTAAATTTGTTATTTTGTCATTGGAGTGCATTTTGTCCCAGTTGTGGCTGTGAAAGGTTGAACCATTTTCTGATTAAGAAGAGAAATGCATAGATATATATATAGAAAAAATTATGTACCTTGTTGAGTTTAGAACATTTGATTCTCTGGAGGCCTTGCATGCAGATTTTTATTTTTTTTTTGAAAATCAGGTTGCTCCTGCTTTAGTGCACTTGTCTGCTTAAACTGTCTTGGTGTATAGTCTGTGTGTAACACTTCTTTTGAAATCAGGAGCCTGCAGTGATCATGAAAGGTAAAATGGCATTTAGTGTGCATATATATATATATATGTGTGTGTATATATATATATATATGTATATATATGTATATATATATATATATATATAAATATATATATATATGTATATATATATATATATATATATATATATATATATATATATATATATATATATATATATATATATATATATATATATATATATATATATATATATATATATATATATATATATATATATATATATATATATATAAAATATGGGTCTACTTCAAATGACCAGAATTTCAGAACATCGATCCTCTGATCATCGAAGACCATAGGATCGAAGTTCTGAAATATCAAACCTTGCAAAAAATAAATCTAAAACGTGAAAACCTCTCATTTCACATTTTTGCAGGGGGACAAGCCCCCCTGCATCCCCCACACCCCCTGCTACTTAAGTATACCAACTCCGAGATCACACTACAGTGAGGAGGATGCCAAAGTTCATGTTCCGCACTGTACGGCAATCTCCATTCACAAGGTTCGATATTTCAAAACTTCGACCAGTGATTCAATTTTTCTGAAATTTTGATCCTTTGAAGGCAACCTATGGATATATATATTTACACACACGTATATTTGTGTGTGTGTGTGTGTATGTGTGTGTGTGTGTGTGTGTGTGTGTGTGTGTGTGTGTGTGTGTGTGTGTATATTCATTTTCTACTTGTGAATTGAAAATACTGAAATTGTGCATCTCTTAGCAAGTATTGTAACCAGATGATGCACCTGAATTATCTCTGTAAAAGAGGCACTTGTGCCTAATGGGCTTATACAGTTAAATACGGCCTTAAATAATTGTAGTATAATACTATAATAATAGTAGAAACCAACAAAGAATGTGGGTGAAGTGGGAAGATAGTATGTGTGAAAGCATAGCTATGGAAGTTGTGTAAATCAGGAGATAAGAATTTTTTTCATGTGCTGACAACAGGAAATAAAAGCAATGTCTTTTATCCTCTATAGATTCAGTGCTATTCGATGTTGTAAAGCTGTCCCTAGAACCTTGGATGAAGTCTCACAATTGAAGAAGCAGACAAAGACTACTGCAAAGACTGCAAATGAAGCAAGTGCTGCATGCGCAGCCACAGTTAATGGATATACTCCACCATCTACTAAGCAGGTGACACAGCAGCCAAAAGGAATTTTGGCAATGTTTGCTGCCAAGACTTCCCCTAAAACACAGGAACAGAACAAAGATGTCAAAGCTGAGACCAAAGAAGATGCTGTAGCCGTAAGTAACATGCTGTTCATCAGTTGTGAAGGGTGTATTGTTTCCAGCAAGAGGTAGCAATTGTAAAATTGGGATGTTCTGTAGTCCTATATCTCCTTCATTCTTACACATGGGTTTGGAGCTGATCCTCGGCTCCAACTTGGCTTATTACAAAGCTCAAAGTCTTCTAGTTGGCTTGTAGCTAGGTAGGTATCCCATGGTGCACCAGTATAATCCTCAGATCTCATTTGCTACGTCGACAAGTTCAGATATGCTTCTTCTTAGCCGTGGCTAAGTTTAACACTTTTTGCTTTCTGTACTGTATTACAGCTTAATTTTTCAATTTGTATGGCTCTGGATAGTGTTTATTAGTCCTTCATGTAGTTTAAGACTTGCTGAAGTGTTTCTTTCCTCACTTTAGATACTTATTGTTGAGAACTGGTTGGCTGTTGGCCTTGTTGTTCTTGTTGCTATCCTGTGTGCCAGTTTTGTTCTATTTTATGGGCGCTTTTGCTCTTTTTTGGTATTTGCTGTTAATTAGCGTAGAGAGTTTGGAATTTAAATAGTTATAACTGAAATATTTAGTGTTTACTGTTAAGGTGCGCATTTGCACTCAATTTTCCTTTTTTTCACGTGCAGTATTTATTAGTATTAGAGAGTTAGTATTAGGCTATTTCCTCTTAGATATTATCTTGGTATTTATCGATTCACTTGGCAAGGGTCTGTTGATATTTCCGAACCTTTTTTGTTCTACGACATAGAGTTTGAGTATAGATTTCTCTGAGACAGTTGGACAATTTCATGTTCATACTTTGTGTGTGTGCGCAGTCTAGTTAGTAGTTTCTAACCTTAAGTATTTCTCTTATCTAAGTCCGTTTGCTAGAAGACCTAGTTCTTTGTCTTTTTCTCTTCCCAGGGCTAGTCCCGTTTAAGTTAGAGGACCTAGTCCTCGTGGTGTGTGAGTGTTAGTGTGATAAGGGCTAGGCCCATTTAAGTTAGAGGACCTAGTCCTGGTTGTGTTTGTGTTGTGCCTTTTTTGCTGCTTCTCCTGTTAGCATGTCTAAAGAGACAAAAGATCATAAACCCTCGGGGTTTAAAAAATGTGTAAAATGCTCTCAGAAAATGTCAATTACTGATAGCCATAGTAATTGTGTGTATTGCCTCGAAGCCATCCATCTGCAGGAAACCTGTTTGTTTTGCCATTCCTTCAGCTCGAGAGTTTTACAGGAGCGGAAGAACAAACTAATTGTGAAAGGTCTCCTCAAGCCCTCATTTGAGGAAGACTTGGCCAGTTCGTCTTCTTCCTCTAAATCTCATGCATCCAAAAAAGACAAGGCTAAACCTACCAAGAGGCATTCCCCGGTGCCATCCGGTGCTTCGGAACCGCCTCCTAAACTTTCTAAACCAGACAAGAATTCTACCTCCTCGGCTCCACTGATCTTGGAGCCGATCGAAGTTGTTAATACTGTGACTCCAGTTTCGGCCCCATGCATTACGGAGCCGACTGCTGATAGCAAACATCGGAGCCGGTCCAGAGATCCCTTGCCGGTCTCTCCAACTTTAAAGTTCCCTATCTTGGAGAGGTCCAGATCTCCCACACTGTCTTCCAGATCTTCCAGGAGCCTGTCAGAGGAAGATGTGGAGAGAGTAGTGCTGAGACCCCCTAAGTTGTCTGTCTTGCCAAAAATGCTGTTGGCTCCGACCCACTCAGTCCCGGAGTCACCTGAGTCCATTCCCCCTGTTGTGGTTCCTCCTCCGAGTCACGCTGGGCTTTCGGAGCCAGAGTGTTGAGTACCACTGGTTGTGGAACCCTCTGTTCCAGCTCACCCTGAGGCTGTCTCGGAGCCGAGTTCCGCTCCGACACCTTCGGTGCCGTCTGTGGTGTCTAGGAGCCGAAGTTCCCAAGTTGTCCCCGAGAGGGACACTTGGACCACAGAGGTGGTAAGATGTGGTTCAAGAAGTCCCAGAGGTTTTTCCTGGATGCACAGGGTGACTCCTCCTTATGAGGCAGAGGAGAAGAAGCAAATGGTAGACGTCGCCCTAGAGGCAGAGGCGGACCGCAAAACCAGGGAGGCCGTGATTCGTTTCGAGGCCATCCCTACCAGCGCTCCTGATGTGAGGCTCAGCTGTGCTTCTCTGGAGCCAGTCGAGGGTCGCATTTCTTTGTATCCAGAAGCCTGACTAAGCATCACCAGAGACACATGGGTATAAAGAATTATTTCCAGAGGTTATTCCATACCCTTTTCTCTTCCACCTCATGTTCCCAAGAGGATCCTGGATGTTCCACCCAATCACAGGGATCAAACAACTGTAGAAGTAAACAAGTTGCTTGCAGACAGAGTCATCCAAACCATCCCTGCAGACCAGGTAGGATTCGGAACTTACTCAAGATTCTTTTAGTGCCAAAACGTACAGGGGACTGGAGGCCCATCTTGGACCTCAGCAAATTAAACAAATCCATAAAGAAGTGCAAGTTCCGGATGGTGACACTGCAGTCTATACTTCCTCTTTTAGGGAAAGGCACTTGGATGTTCTCGATAGACCTCCACGATGTATACTACCATATAAAAATGGACAGAGCGTTGATGAGTCACCTACGCTTCCGGCTGGGAGCCAGTCACTACCGGTTTCATGCTTTGCCCTTTGGTCTCACCACAACCTCCAGGGTGTTCACCAAATGTATGGCAGTAGTGATGGCTCACCTGGGAGTTCTAGGATTCCAAGTGTTTCCGTACCTGGGCGACATGCTCCTGACCACCTCCACGAGGCATCTACTCCTTCAAACCAGAGATTCCACTATCCAACTTTGTGCCCAGTTAGGGATTACTATAAACTGGGAAAAGTCTGCCTTATCGCCCTCTCAGTTTGTGACTTATATAGCTGCAGAATTAGACACAGTCGTCATGTTATCTTGTCTTCCTGCAGAAAGAGCACAGAACCTCATACAAGTTCTTCGTTTACTTCCCTTCTGAAAAGTCAAGGCAAAGACAGTGCTGAAACTCTTAGGGACCATGGCCTCCACCATAATGCTAGTCCCTCTTGCCAGACTAAATATGCAAATTCTTCAGTGGCTTCCATCATCCCAGTGGTCTTTTCAACAACTGCCTCTATCCCACCACATCATCTTAACCGAGTCTTGTATGAAGGACCTCCGTTGGTGGATTCAACCCAACCAACTAATGACAGGCACTCCATTCCTTCCTCGCCAACTCGTTGCTACTGTGACCATGGATGCTTCACAGGGTGGGAGGGGCATTATCTAGGCAAGACTGTCCAAGCCACACGTGGCAAGATCACGAGGCTCACCTGCATATCAGTGTCCTAGAGATGAGGGTGGTGCTTCTGGCATTGCAAGCACTTCACGACCTTCTTCATCTTGGGACGATAGCAATCCAATCAGACAACATGTCGGTGGTTTGGTATCTCAACATACAAGGCGGAACAAGATCTTACCCCCTTTGTTGGGAGGCTATTCGTGTTTGGAAATGGGCTATATCTTCCCAGCGCTTTCTAGTGGCAACGCACATCCCAGGGACAACCAACGTGATAGCCGACAAACTCAGCCGGGCAATCTTGATGCCTCACGAGTGGTCTCTGAAGCATGAAATAGTGGAACAGATCTTCTGCAAATGGGGACAGCCTTGCTGCGATCTTTTTGCCAGCCCGATCGACTCCAAATGCAGCAGCTACTTTTCTCTTATCCCCCCCCTCCGTGGGAGTCACTGAGAGACACACTTGTTCATGATTGGCCCCTGGGTCTCCTTTATACCTTTCCCCCCTTTCCACTCACATCCAAGGTGATTCAGAAAGCGAAACTGTTGTGAAGCAAATTGATTCTCATCACTCCTTACTGGCCTCATCAGATTTGGTTCCCCTTTCTCAGGCCTCATCTACTAGACAATCAATGGACTTTGGACCCAGTGCCAGATCTCTTGACGCACAAGTCAGGCTGTCTTCACCCCAGCCTCCACACCCTCAATTTGACAGCATGGCTGCTTCAGTTCCATCCCTTGTAAGGCTACATGATTTTTCACCTGCTGTGATCCACGTTCTCGCATCTTCTCATAAACCCACCACTAGGAAGGTATACACTAGCAAATGGAGAAGGTTTTCTATCTGGGCTGAAGAAAGGAACGTTGATCCTTACACCCCATCCATTCCAGTGGTTTTTAGAATTTTTGTCTGAACTTTTTCACCAGGGTTTTGCTGCTGCAACAATTAAAGTTCAGTTGGCAGTAATATCAAATTTTCATTTGGGTCAACATGAGTCTAATCTGATGTCACACAGATTGTGTAAAGCTTTCCTTAAAGGTGCTACTTTGCTGAGACCTCCTTTTCAGGAACCGGTAGCTTCCTGGGATCTAAACTTCATCCTCTCCAAATTAATGTCTCCACCCATTGAACCTGCTCATTCGTGTTCATTGAAGTTTCTGTCTTGGAAGACCTTGTTTCTGGTGGCCATTACATCTGCTAGACAAGTATCAGAGTTACAAGCACTGTCTGTCAAGCCCCATTATTTGATTTTCCACAAAGATAGAGTATCTCTTTGCACAAATCCATCTTTTGTCCCTAAAGTGTGCTCTCTTAATAACTTGAACCAAACTGTAGAGCTGCCTGGTGTTCTTTCCTAATCATTGCAATGCAGCAGAATACAGATTTCATCGGTTGGATGTTCACAGACAATTACAGTTCTATCTACACAGGGCTAAGGAATTCAGGAAGTCAAACCAATTGTTTGTATCCTTCTCAGACTCCAAATTAGGTCTCCCAGTTTCCAAAGTGACCCTTTCGAATTGGATTTCGAGTTGTATCTCTTTAATTTATTCTTCCGATAGAAAGCCTTTACCATTCAAGATTAAGGCTCATTCTACATGATCCCAGTCTACTTCTTCAGCCTTCTAAGCCAGGGTTCCAATTGATAATATTTGTGCAACAGCAACCTGGGCTACCCCTCACACCTTTATTACTCATTACAAATTGGATTTGACCTCTAGGGTTAGTGCCTCCTTTGGTTCCACGGTACTCAGGAGTATTTTTCCGTGAGCCACCCAAGAATAAGGTGCTAGGGACACTGTCCCATGTGTAAGAATGAAGGCGAGATAGGACTACAGAACATAAAGAAGTTATGTACTTACCATAACGTTCCATGTTTGTAGTCCATCTCGCCCTTCATTCTTTCGAACCCACCCTCCTACCCCCATCCTGGAAGGATCTGGAGACAGGATAAATTTTCCATAACAGGTGGAGACCTTTCATTATTGTTGTTCTTTCTGGTTAGCTTTGTTCTGTCCTTCTATAGTTTAGTAGCAGACAAGATCTGGGTATTATACTGGTGCACCATGGGATACCTACCTAGCCACGAGCTAACTAAAAGACTTTGAGCTTTGTAATAGGCCAAGTCTGAGCCGAGAATTGGCTCCGAACCTATGTGTAAGAATGAAGGGCGAGATGGACTACAAGCATGGAACGTTATGGTGAGTACATAACTTCTTTTTTTTTTGTGCCACAAAATCACCTGGAATCTTTCAAACTTAGTTGTCTAAGGCTGCACATTAGTGTTACCCAGGTGTATGCAGCCTTTATTTTTTCCCATTGTCTGCCTGCCTACAGCTAACTTTCCATTTTTTTATACTTATTTTCCTTTATCATTTTGATTTACAGAGATAGAATATTTAAGTAGGACAAAGTGTGGTTTCTGTAAGTAAATCCCAAAGTTTGTATCCACTTATTTTGTGTCTGCTTCCACAAACCAGTTAATTTCCTGGAGTCTGAGCCTCTGCTTTGGCTTTAACGAAATTGAAACATGTTTTTCATCAGACTTCCTTCAAAGGAGGGCATCAGCTTGGACTAGATTAGAAACTTTTGCTTTTGCTAACACCATCAGATATGTACATTGTATTGCTTCCAGTTAATGACAGAAAATAACAGTAAGCGTGACTATTCTGCATTTTACATGCTTGTATTATTCTGCCTACCATCAACCTTTTGACTTCTGCACTAGTCTTTTGGTTTCTTGAATGCCTTCATGGACCGTCTGTCCACCACCTATGTTAGTTGTCCATTTCATGAGTCCATAGCCCTCTCCAGTAATAAGTACTTTTATATGTCTAGAAAGCAGCTTTTCTGTTCAGTATGACCCTTTCATGTCTTTCTGACATGTTTTTTTGCAGCCATATCATGCGTCCCATGTGTCTCCTAGCTTTTAGTGAGAAGAGCTTAAGGTCCTGTACTCTCTGGTCTTATTTCCTCTCCATTCCACTCTTGCTTCTGGTTGCTTCCTTCTGCTCTTGTCTTAGCAGCTGGATGTTCCTCTCCTTGTGTAACCCTAAGATTTGTACACAGTACTCAAGGTGCGTCTTGCCATGATCCTATAGAATGGTAATGTTACTACATTGCAATTGTAGTCTGTCCTCCTGTGGATATTCTTTGCTTTGTGTTTTTGATGTTATGGCCTTCTCACTGTGCTGCCAGTCATCAGTCAATATATGCGGAAATTCAAAGATCCTTTTTCCCAAGCTGATATTCTACAAGAGTTGCTGTCATTCAAATCCATTAATTTACATCTGTCTGCACTGTATCTCAACTATCACCTTTCTGTCTAGGTGGGCAGCTTTTCTAACTCTTTAGACTCTCCCATTCTTCATTTCTGCACCTAACTTTGTTCCTTCACTGAAGAGTTTAATCCTGTTCTCTTTTCTGTCAGATGTGTGGAAAAGCACACACTGTTAAATTTGCTTATTCCTGATGTTGTCCTGCAGTTAACAACCCTCTGTATTATGTTCAGCCATGCAGCTGTCTGTTCCCTCAGTTTCCATTTTAATTCAGCCCTTTAAATTTTGCTAACAGCTGCTTAGGCAGTACCAAGTAGAAAGCTCTGTGGAGATCCAGGTAGCATATTTTTTCTGGTACTCCCCTGTGAGGTATTTATGTAATCCAGTCACAAAAACTGGAACAGGTTTGCCTGACAGATCTGTCTGACCATTAACTCATGTTGGTTTCTTTTCTGGAGAATCATCTTTACTTAGATCACTGTTGTAGTGCTAACTACTGAGGTTTCTGAAACAGAATCTTCTGGCATCCAAACTGACTTCTTGAACTCGGAACCCTTCCCCTTTGCATAGCAGATGCCCACCTCATGGGATGTCATACCATTCTAGGATAAAGTGGAGATATGCTGATTCTGTATTAGAGATTTCTCATGACAAATTGGTGTGTGTGTGTGTGTGTGTGTGTGTGTGTGTCTGTGTGTGTGTGTGTGTGTGTGTGTGTGTGTCTGTCTGTGTGTGTCTGTCTGTGTGTGTGTGTGTGTGTGTGTGTGTGTGTGTGTGTGTGTGAATCTTTCCGGTGTGGTTCTACCTGCATTAGAACTTAGGAGCCAGTTTCCTTATTTGGAAGTATTACTTTTTTACTTTACTACTAGTAGAGTTGTATTGGCTGTAATGATGCAGTTTGAATCTTTTTTGACACTGGCCAAATGTTGTGGCTAAAAGAGTAAGGTGAATCTGTGGCAAACAAATTCTTCACAAGGATTACCACAGCTGTTGTGTTTATCTTCACAAGGATTACCTTAACTGTTGTGTTTTCTTTTTTGGGCGTGCCCACGCCAGGGCTTCACACTCAAGACAGTTCAAAGTAGAATGTGTTCCCTGCAACACTGCTTAAATAAGTGGAGATACAAGGTTGTTACCTAGTCCATAGTGGCATCATAAGGGTTATCCAGTGCCTCCATCATTCTCCCTAAGAAAAGGGCAATTAAAGAGAAGCACAGAAAAGTAAAGGAGATGTGGCTTAGGCGTCCATTGGTCCTAGTGTGTCCAAGGGTGCTTGTTCTGGCAACCTGTGTACAATATCCATGTTCATCTAGGAGCCTCTTACAGTGCCCCTTGAAAGCTGTCATGCCTATGGATCCTAACTTATCCTACCAGACCAGCACACAGGATTCTTCCTCCATCTCAAAGGCTCAGCACTTGCTCCTAAAGCATTTTTATATAGGTAACTCTTATACAGCCAACAAAAGTACTTACATTAGCCCTAGAATCCCCACATTTACATATTCCCCTATCCCTTCTGACTCAGTTAGTTACAACTTTATCACAGCATGTCGGGGGGTCAGTTCCTAGCGCCCCTCCTGTTCAGCTGGTAAACCTGGGCATCTTGAGGCAATGTTACAATTGCCTCATGTACACAGACAACCCTCCTTCCAAAACAAACACATAAACACACAAAGACCACTGAGGCACTGATAAAAATAAAAAAAACTACAAACAAAGGCCTCCAAAGTAAGACACCAAAGCAAACTGCCACTCAAAATAAGACAGACATGCAACATAGTTCTCAAAGATACAGAGACAAATGATCAGCTTTTTAATAATTGGTTTAATTACTGTGTCATTCATAAGAAGAGGATCAATGTCTGTCCTGGGATGACATGCTTGACAAGCCATGCTGCACCTGTCACCCTGGGCTTCGGATATTGGCAAGAGGCTCTTGCCACCCCCATAGTGCCTTTTTTTTTAGGAAAGCTCAAAACTGATAAACCTAAAAAAAATGGAAAAAAAATGGAAAAAATACTGCTCATACTGCTCATCTAAGAAACAAGATGCACCTCCTCGAAGCCTCCCTTCTCAGTATGGAGAACATAACCACAACCCACGCTGCTGAAACCCTTAATAAATTCCTTCAGCACAGAGCAAGATGTGAGGATGAATGGATCAAGCAAAAAATCAAGACCCTTCTTTGAGAGAAAATCGCTAATGACACAAAAGACAATCATAACCTTTTTGCATATATATGGAAAACCTGGGTGGAAAACTCCCAGAATGCTCATTATAGTCAAAATGATAAAAAAACTGAACCCACAGACTACATACATGACATGGCAGACAGGTTCAGTGCCCTGGAAATTACAGCCCCATAAACAGGCCAGGCCTTGTCTGCAAAGCTATGGAGAGGGATCATAATGGAACTCTCATAAATAAAGACATTTACAGTCCTAAGGGGGTGGTGAGCCACACACACTCTGGCTAAACTAATAAATGCCCTGGGATAGCCTAGTATAGTTGTATATGAACCTATGAACCATGGATGGTCATCCCCAAGCAAACTTAGTTGATGTCCAGTTTAGTGTCTGAAGAGGGAAAGATGGGATTATCATGTTTTTGTGAATGGGTTACATAAGTACGTCACAGGGGAGAGTGATCTATGTTGTTTAGATAGAATTTCACGAGCCAGAACTTCCAGAGTAGATGTCCCTCATAAGAAGACCCAGAAGGTGAAACACGTTTCACCAACCCCTAGCTCTTGATAGTTATTTGGGACTCAAATCACAAATGTGCCCCCCCCTTCCGCTCCTTTAGAACAATAGATGTTCTGTAGTCCTATCTCGCCTTCATTCTTACATATGGGTTCGCAGCCGATCCTCGGCTCCGACTTGGCCGATTACAAAGCTCAAAGTCTCTTAGTTGGCTTGTGGCAAGGTAGGTATCCCATAGTGCACTAGTAAAATCTCCAGATCTCGTTTGCCACGTCTCCAAGTTCAGCCGTGGCTAAGTTGAAAACTTTTTCTTTATTACTGTATTTTTAATGATATTTCTTCACATATATAGCTAGTTATATTTAATATTAGTGATAGTTTTTTCCATAGGTAGTTTATAGAAGTGTTTTTTTGGTATTTACTTAGTATTGAGAGCTTGTTGGCCATTGAGCCTTTGTTGCTCTCTGTGTGGTATCCTGTTTGCTAGTTTCTGATATAGTTCATATTACTGTAGGTCTGCGTTTGTGTTAGGACCTTGTTTTTTGACATTTTTTTATATTAATATATTGTGTGCAGTGTTTGCTATTTTCAATAGTTTGCCTGCTGTTTAAGATTCTGGTATTTTCTGGCTTATCTTTCTTTCTTTTTTCTGTAGCTACATCCGTTTAAGTTAGAAGATCTAGTCCTCTGTTTAACTTTGACTGTTTGCTCAACAGGGCTAGGCTCGTTTAAGTTAGAGGACCTAGTCCTCTGTTATTTCTCCTCTTTGTGCGTGTTGGTTTGCTGGGGCTAGGCCCGTTTAAGTTAGAAGACCTAGTCCTCGTTGTATTTGGCATGTATCTCTTATAGGGCAAGCCCGTTTAAGTTAGAGGACCTTGTCCTCCTTTCTCCCTGTTTCGTAGAGCTCATTGTTGTTATGTCAAAGGAATCCAAAGACCATAAACCTTTGGGTTTTAAAAAGTGCCTTAAGTGCTCCCAAAAATTGTTGATTACAGATGGTCACAGTAATTGCGTTTATTGTCTCGGAGCCATTCACCTGCAGGAAACTTGTTCTTTCTGTCACTCCTTTAGCTCCAGAGTTCTCCAGGAGAGAAAGAAAAAATTAATTCTGAAAGGTCTCCTCAAGCCTTCCTTCGAGGAGGACTTAGCAAGCTCTTCTTCATCTTCCAGTTCTCATTCATCAAGAAAAGAGAAGGTCAAGTCGGCCAAGAGACATTCTCTGGCACCGACTATTTTGTCTGAACCTCCTCAGAAAACATTAAAACTGGATAAAGCATCTACCTCTTCGGCTCCACTGTCCTCTGAGCCAGTCGAGGTGGTTGATGTTGACTCTGCAGTGTCGGCCCCAAGTGTTTCGTAGCCAACTACTGAAAAATTGCATCGGAGCCAGTCTAGAGAGCCTTTGCCGGTCTCCCCAACTTTACGATCTCCCATTTTACAGAGATCTAGGTCGCCTACCCTGTCATCCAGATCCTCCCAAGAGCCTTTCAGGAGAGGATGTAGAAAGAGTAGTGCTTAGACTCTTGAAGTCATCTGCTTTACCCAAATTGTTGTTGGCTCCGACCCAGTCAATTCCGGAGCCATCCGAGTTTATTCTCCCTGTTGTAGTTTCTCCTCCGAGCTGAGTCCGGCCTTCGGTGCCGTAGATTTCGGTACCACTTGTTGTGGAACCCTCGGTTCCAGCTCCCCTTGTGGCTGTCTCTGTGCTGAGTTCTGCTCTGACACCTTCGGCGCTGTCTGTGGTGTCTAGGAGCCGAAGCTCACCGGTCGGCCCCGACAGGGATGCTTGGACCAGAACCTCTTTGGTGCCGAATCTCCCTCTCGGTGCGTCGACTAGGATGAGCTCAGACCCTACATCCATCTCGGAGCCAATCGCTTTGGAGCCGAGGACTACCTCTGTTTCCTCGGAACCGGGGCTGTCTTCAGAGCCAGAGAGATCTGCATTCGAGATGATGAGGAGTGTGCTGTCCCGGTCATCAGCTCCGCACAAGGTTACCAATACTCTTCCCCCTCAAGCACTGACCTCTGTCTCAGCACCTTCTCTCTCTTATGGCAGCAGAGACCCGCAGCCTCAGAAGCCCCCGTTGGGTGGCCCCCAGTCTTCAGAGACCTCCCCAGAATACCTTTCTGAGGAGCCCCCTCGGAAGAGGACATGCAAGAGGAAGCAAGTAGACTCCCCGGATGAGTCCATCACCTCAGACACTGACCTCGAGGAGTCAGAAGGGTTCCCCAGGTCGTCTTCTGATGATGTCTCCTTTGTAGACATCTTAGAGATCCTGAAGCAGAGAGGCGGCTGTCCCACTGTCACCCCTTCTGATGAGGAGTCAGTGTACCTGAAGGCTTTCGGGTCTCAACCTTCAGCCTCTTGGGTGTCTCCACCTTTTGATAAACTCATGGACCTGGTTAGTCAAAAAGTGTGGGAAACTCCTGATGCTGTGGAGCCAGTCCCCAGAAGACCCAACATATTTCTCTCTGCCCCAAAAGATAAAGAGTTTTTGACCAAGGGTGTGCCTGTAGATGCCATGGTGGTAGCGGCCACTAAGAAGGAACTAGTGGAGACCTCTACATCTATCCATCCACCGAACAAGGTGTCTCGAATGATGAATGGATATGGGAAGCTTATCTTCTCTTCAGTGGCTTTTACCCTCGGATCGCTGAACTATCTTACACATTTTACTAGGCTTCAGAGAGATCTCCTCCATGAGCTAGAAGATACTCTTCAAGGTACATCTACTGAAGGAGTCCCTGAGAAGGTGACTGCTCAGTTGTCCACCTTAAATTCCATTGTGAACTCCTCCATGAGGCTGATCTCCTATGCAGCTGACGGACCAAGTAGGGCAGCGGGTCTGGGAGTTTCCCTTAGGAGGCACTCCTGGATGCGTTTATGTAATTTTGTGGAGCCTTTCAAGTTTACTTTTACCAGTGCCCCCTTTAACGGTTCTTCTCTGTTTGGACCAAAGGTAGAAGATACACTCACCAGGTGCGAACAAGAAGAGAAAACTCTCTCTGCCGTGGGAGTACGTTTTACTGTCCCTTCTAGACCATATCCCAAGGGTCAGAGAGGTGGTAAAATGTGGTTCAAGAAGTCCCAGAGATTTTTCCTGGACGCACAAGGTGATTCCTCCTTCAGAGGCAGAGGAGGAGGAGCTAATGGTAGATGTTGCCCTAGAGGCAGGGGGGGTCCGCAAAACCAGGGTGGTCACGATTCCTTTCGAGGCCGTCCCTATCAGCGCACCTGATGTGGGGCCTGGCTGTGCTTCTCTGGAGCCAGTCGGAGGTCACTTATCTTTGTATCCAGAAGCCTGGCTAAACATCACCCAAGACAAATGGGTACAAAGAATAATCACCAGAGGATACTCCATACCCTTCTTTCTTCCACCCCACACTCCCAGAAAGATCACAGATGTTCCACCCGATCACAGGGATTAAGCAACTGTAGAAGTTCAAAAGTTGCTGTCAAAGAGAGTCATCCAAACCGTCCCTGCAAACTAGATAGGGTTCGGAACTTACTCCAGTTTCTTTTTAGTGCCAAAATGAACGGGATTGGAGGCCCATTTTGGCCCTCAGCAAACTAAACGAATCAGTAAAGAAGGCCAAGTTCCAGATGATAACACTGCAGTCTATACTCCCTCTGTTAGGGAAAGACAATTGGATGTGCTCCATAGACCTCCAAGATGCATACTACCGTATAAAAATGGACAGAGCATCGAGGAGTCATCTACACTTCCGGCTGGGAGGCAGTCATTACCAATTTCATGCTCTGCCCTTTGGTCTCACCACAGCCCCCAAGGTGTTCACCAAATGTGTGGTGGTAGTGACATCTCACCTGAGATGTCGTGGATTCCAAGTGATGTTCTTCGTGTTTCACTGATGCAGTCATTACATTTGGGTTATCTGCTTGCAGTAGCTCTCAATTGGCCTGATTAACAAAGTCTTGGGTCCTGCGTCAGTTGCTGTCCCTTCTTCCTTCATGATGTCCAGTCGTCCGGGGTATAAAACATGCAGCCGATGCCATTACATCAGTCTTTCTTGCCGTGCAGTGCCCGAAGCAGAAGCAGTTCACAAGTGCCGGTCGTCCGACTCCTGAAATTTTCGTTTTCGAATTTCAGAACCGAAGTCTTCAACTAAAGCTAAGTACCCCGTTGGGGAAACGTTTTCTTGCTCCGTACCGATGTCAGTAGAAGTTAATAATTGCATTACTTGTGGAAAGCAGATACCTCCTAAAGATTTCCATTCGTACTGTATTCCTTGCCTAGGCCCTGAGCACGACTTACCTTGCTGTCGGTTTTGTGCTTTATTTAATCAGCGCACTATCCGTCGTCGGTATATTTTTGCCACTAAATATTTCGGTTCTCAGTTTAATTATCCAGAAATGCCGTCAGTTAGCCATCTGGCTACCGGGATTTCGAAAAAAATGCAAAGATAAAGACAGAGACAGGCCGCCGAGGTCCAAAACTGCCGATGACGCTTCTCCTAAGCCAGTCGCCAGTTTACCGGTACTCAGTGAGGAGCTTTCACAGCCCCTGATACCTGCTACTTCTGATTCGCAGGCCTCTACTGAGACCCATTCAGAGTCCGGTATGCCACTAGATGCTTTAACTATGGAACCCGCAGATATCTCTACCTTGGATGGGTCCGGAGCTGCTGTGCAGGTACCGGCTTCTGAGGGTGTATTCAGGCCTATGCACTTGCATATTAAAACGACGCCTCCTTCTTCATTTAGGCCTAAATCTCAAACCATGCCTAAAAAACTGACACTCCAGCTGCATGCTCAGGCCTCTATGCCTAAAAAACAAATGATAAGAATGGCTGAAGATCTTATAATTCTAATCAGGGGAAGTCTACCCCCCCTTCTAAGAGACCTAGGACTGAAGTTGTTTATGAATTTTTTGACCAGGATTCTGATTTTTCTGATTCTTCTGATGATCTGGATTTGCCCTTATCTGCTTATGAGGATTCTGATGCAGATGACTCTATTCCCTCTGCTTCCCCTCCAGAGAATTTCTCTTTTGGTGAAACCTTACATACTCTAATGGAGCATTTCCACTGGGAAAGCCAGGATTTTTCTGATTCAAAAAAGAGGCTTAGGGATTTCTTACTCCTGCCTCAGCATAGGCCTTTAGCTATTCTTCCTGTCCTAGACATTGTTGATGATGCTTTTTTGGAATTTAGTTTGGCCCCTGATTCTTTGCCTCCTGCTCCCAGAAAACCTGACAGATATTACAGGGTTCCTGATTCACACAAACTCCTTTTTAAAAATCCTATTGCTGATCTAGAGACTATTTCACAGGGACCCAAGGGCATTAAGGCTTCTACTGCTAAAAATCCTACCCCTTCTGATAGAGACTCCAGGGCGCTGGATAGATGGGGTAAGAAGGTGTACACTTCTGCAACCTTGGCCATTAGGGCTTTAAACTGCCAGTTTCATATGCTAAAGTATCAGCAACATGTTATTGGATTGCTTAAACAGAAAATTATGTTGATTCCTGACTGTGGAAAATAAAGAATTACAGGATTTAATGCATTCTGCTGAACAAGTTGGAAAACATACTTTGCAATGTGGATTTGATTCATTAGAGGCCTCTTGCAGGGCTGCTGTTACTGGGTCTGTGCTCAGAAGGCATGCTTGGCTTAAGGAGCATTCTTTCCCGATCATGTTAAAGCTAAATTGTTGGATGCTCCTTTAAATCAGGACTGCCTGTTTGGCAACAAGGCTGAGGAAGTTCTTAAAAAGATGGAAGATGAAGCTAAATTTATGCAACCTGTTAAAGATTTCTTATAAGTTCAGCCTCCTAGATTTAGTAGGTACTGGCCCTCTAAGAATTGGTCCTTTCCAGCCCCTTCCAGGTCTTCTCAAGCCAAACCCAGACACAGCAGAAACCCCAGATTTCAGTCCCAGGGGACACACACGACTAAGCAGTGGAGGGTTTCCGCACCCAAATCAGGGAGTAGTAAGACTCCCCCCTATGGGAAACTGTCTCAATGACTTGCTTTTAAAACTTCCAAGCACTTCCCAACTGAATGCTCCTTTAGGTGGAAAGATTGGTTTGCAGGCCAAAAACTGGGAACTCATTACCCAGGACAAATGGGTTTTAAATATAGTGTCCCAAGGATACAGATTTCACTTCCACACTTTACCAACACCAAGCGGGTGGCCAGATCTACCCCTAAATCACTGGGCAGAAGCCCCAAATCAAGTACTCTCTCTCTTAAGCATGGGGGCTAATCAGTTGGTACCAGAAGAGGAAAAGGGACAAGGTTTCTATTCGAGACTTTTTCTGGTACCCAGAAAAGGCAATGCATGGCGTCCTATCCTGGACCTTTCTACTCTAAATACCTTTCTGGTGATTCCAGAATTCAAGATGTTGACTCTTCACCAGCTGCTTCCTATGCTAGGCAAAGATGCATGGTTGGCAACACTAGACTTAAAAGAAGCACACCTGCTCATCCCTATCAGGGAGTCTTGCAGAAGATACCTACACTTCAAAGCAGGCTACATGCACTATCAGTTCTCTGCACAGCCCTTTGGCTTATCTACTGCGCCCAGGGTATTCACAAAGTGCCTAGCTGCAGTCACTGCATTCTGCAGGCAAAGAAATATTCAAATATATCCATACCTGGACCATTGTCTAATTCAGGCAGAAAGCCAGGACATACTTTTGGATCATTTGGCCTATGTTCAAAGGGTACTGACTTGTCTGGGGTACACCATAAATGAAAAGAAATCACACCGGGTACCCTGTCAACAAATTATATTCCTGGGAGCAAGCTTTAATACAACTTCCCAGATGGCTTTCTTCACGCCAGAGAAACGGACTCATTTGACAACCTACTTCAAACAAGTGGCCACAAAAACTCAGTCCTACCTTTGCAGATTAGCCATGACTCTATGGAACACGGCAGTAGCTGCAAGGTACTACTCAAGCTCAGTTCCTGCCAGGAATACCAAGGCAGACAGCCTGAGCACCTGGCCAGACCCATATGAGTGGATTGGATACACCCAAAGACACCCAAATATTCAAGATGATTAGGCTGGGCTGACACAGATCTGTTTGCATTCTGCCAATCCCCACACCACCACTTTTTACACTTTTTTATCAGGACATATCACAAACTAGCATGGAATTATTCAGTTCATCTCATTCATCGGGAACCTCTGGGGGAGGGGGTTTTCTTTTCCTCTCTTCTTTAAAGATAAACAGGACAAACCAGAAGATAAAACTGGACATGATCTGGCCTCACACTTGTACCAACACTGATGAATGGTGCCCAGAGCCTCCTTGGACTTTCAATTGATTCAAATCTTTTCTACCAACATTCCAAATCTTTTGTGCACACTATATCAAACTCAGCCTGGCAGCATCAAAACTCTCAGCCTGGCAGCCTACCTTCCAAGCAGGTCATGGATTGTCTGTGTTTGATCCAATTAGCACCAGAAAATCTTATGGAAGGTAAATGAAGACGGCAGGCTTGGCTAGAAGGTAGAAATTCTATTTCAAATAGGGGTATTGATTTTGCATACTCAGATTCTCTGTTGTCATTTATCCTTTTCCTTCATAATATTCCATTGATTTTGTATTACCCCTAGCACATACAGATCCCAATTTTCACATCCACTTCCTCTCTAGACATGACGCCTCTGGAATTTAAGGCCCTTACACACCAGATCCTCCAAGTTGACCCTCAACTAAAAGTTGGAAAACTTACTTCCGCTCTTTGAGCCCTATCTGGGGACCTCAATTTATCATGGAAGAAAAACTTCCTCAGCTCTTTTTTTCTCTGCCAGACTCTGAGCCCTACAAGCTACCATGGCACATCTGATATATTGCTGGTTTGTCAAAACAGGGTTTCTTTAAGGATCAACCTCATCATGCAGCCAGAAGGAGGTAAGATGTTACAAACTATTCACCCACAACTTTTTCCCAACTACAAATTAAGGGGAGATCCTACTTTAAGGATAACCCTACTTTCATGCCTAAAGTGGTTTCTAAAACTATTTTAAACCAAACTATTCACCTGCTAAGGGGATCCCCAATTCAGAACCCTACAGTGATGACTGCAACAGTGAAGACACTCAAACATCTACATTTATGATAAGTGTACACAACTGTACTTTATCTGCAAGGCAAATACTGCAAGCCTTGGGGTTCATGGCCTCCTGCATTCTTCTAATTCCATATGCAAGGCTGCATATGAGGAAGCTGTAATGCTATCTCAAAAGCCTATTGTGTCAACATTCACAGGATCTAGAGACTATGATTCCTATCATACCTTGCCTACGCCTAGAGTTCCTTTGGTGGGCAGAGGCCTGCCACCAAAACAAGGAACTGCCATTCACACTACCCCCTGCTGCCCAAACCTTAACAACAGATGCATCAGACTATGCATGGGGGGCTCCCCTGGCAGGGAAGTGCATTCAATGCAAATGGAACCCAAGTCAAATGCACCTACACATAAATCAAAAGGAAATGTTAGCTGTACAGAATGCTCTGACAGCCTTCAAGGACCACATTCTTCCAGGACAACTAATGGTAAAGACAGACAACATCACAGTCATGTGGTACATAAACAAGCAGGGGGATACACCCTCTTACCCCCTCTGCAGGCTAGCCATGGCATTGTGGAACACAACCTTGAGCTACCAAGTGAATCTCCAAGCGCAATTCCTGCCAGGAAAACTAAATACACTGGCAGATAGACTAAGAAACCTCATGAACCCACATGAGTGGAAACTGGAACCAAGGATTTTCAATATGTTGACAAGCAGATGGGGGAACCCAGGTATAGACCTGTTTGCCTCCCCCCAGAATCATCAATTGAACAAATTTTGCACAAGGATTCCCCACAAACTAGCTTGGAAAGTGGATGCTCTATCCTTCAGCTGGAAAAACCTATCCGTTTATGCCTTTCCTCCTCTGCCTCTGCTCTCCAAGGTACTACTAAAGATCAAACAGGACAAGCCAAGGACGATTTTAATTGCACCAGATTGGCCACGCCAACACTGAATACCCCCTCTTGCACAATGTGTCACGCTTGGCTCCATGGCACCTGCCTCAGACTCCCTTCCCTGTTGTCTCAGCAGGAGAACCAGATTCTGCACCCTCAGCCCTGAACCTAGCAGTCTGGCTAATTACCTAATCTCTCCTTTACCACCCCTCAGTAAATCAGTTATGGATATCATTTTAGAGGCTTGGAGGCCTAATACTAGAAAATCTTATGCTGCAAAATGGAAAAGATTTTGTACCTGGAACCAATCTCAAGGGATGAGTGCAGCAGTGCCCAATTTACCTCAGATTCTACAATACTTGACTGAGATGCTTCATAAGGGCTTGTCCTTTTCCTCCATCAAAATTCATGCCTCAGCCATTTCAGCTCATTATAGCACAGAGCCTCTCCTCTTCTCTCACCCACTGCTCAAGCAGTTCCTCAGAGGTGCCAAAAATTTAAGGCCACCGAGGAGAGCTACAGCTCCAGCCTGGGACCTTAACTTTGTCTTGGAGAAACTCACTCTTCCTCCTTTCGAGCCAGCTGCTACTGCAGATTTAAAATTCCTTTCCTGGAAAACAGCTTTACTTTTAACAATCACTTCTGCAAGAAGGGTATCTGAGTTACATGCCCTTGTGGCAGTGGAGCCTTTCATCATCTTACTTGCTGACAGGGTGTCCCTCAGAACCAATCCTTCCTTCATGCCCAAGGTGATATCCAGTGTGGCTCTTAATCAGTCCATTCATTTGCCTACCTTCTTTCCTAACCCACAGAACAAAGGGGAACGGATACTTCACTCCTTAGACGTGCACAGACAACTTAGATTCTACTTGGACAGGACTAAACCTCAAAGGAATTAGGAACAACTGCTGGTAGCATTTGCTGCAGGGGCAGAGGGGAAAGCTATTTCAAAGTAAACCATTACAAAATGGATAGGCTATTGCATTAATTTCTGCTATAAGCACCATGGAAAACCAATCCCACAGGGCATCAGACCCCATTCAACCAGGGCTGCATCTACATCTACAGCCTTTCTCAGGGGCATCCCTACAAGGGACATCCTAGAAGCTGCTATCTGGGGTTCTGTACATACTTTCACCAAACATTATCATTTGCCAATGTTCTCTAAATCCAGAGCTGGTTTTGCCACTGGAGTCTTGCAGGGCCTTATAGCTGCTCCTAATTCTATTTAAATTCCTCCTCCCAACCTTAACTTTGGGAATCTACCCAAATGTAATGACTGCAATAGTGAAACACGAAGAACATAGTACAGTTGTGTACACTTACCATAAATGTAGATGTTTGAGTGTATTCACTGTTGCAGTCCTGGTTATCCTCCCTCCAGCCCCCTTTCTTCTTTTGGCTATACCTCTACTTATTATGCTCAAAAAGCTTTTTGTTGTATTTGCTTTTTTGTTGGAGGTATATCCTTGTATTATAGATTTAATTGCTTCCCATTAGGTGGGCACCTGACATCTGGGGCAAGAAAAACTGATGTAATGGCGTCGGCTGCATGTTTTATACCCCTGACTACCTGACGTCATCGAATAAGGGACAGCAATCGACGCAGTACCCAAGACTTTATTAATCAGGCCAACTGAGGGCTACTGCAAGCAGATAAACCCAAATGTAATGACTGCAACAGTGAATACACTTGAACATCTACATTTATGGTAAGTGTACACAACTGTACTTTTCTGTACCTTGACGACTGGCTCCTGACCACAACCACCAGGCACCTACTCCTACAAGCCAGAGATTCAACCATCCAGCTCTGTTCCCAGCTGGGGACTACGATAAATTGGGAAAAGTCTGCCTTATCGCCCTCTCAATTTGTGACTTTTATAGGCACAGAAATAGACACAGTCAACATGTTAGCTCATGTCCCTGCAGACAGAATTCAAAACCTCAGACAGCAGATTTACAGCATGCTTCAGCTACAGAAAGTCAAGGCAAAGACAGTGCTGAAACTCTTACGGACCATGGCCTGTACCATAAATCTAGTCCCACTAGCCAGATTGCATTTGCAAATTCTTCAATGGCTTCTTTTTTCCCAGTTGTGTCTCCAACAACTGCCTCTATCCCATCATATTCTTATAACAGAGTCTTGCAAAAAGGACCTTCGTTGGTGGATTCAGCCCAATCAGCTGACAACAGGAACTCCATTCCTTCCTTGCCAACCCGTTGCCACTGTGACCAAGGATGCCTCACAGATAGGGTGTGGGGGCATTATCTAGGCAGGATTGTCCAAGGCACATGGCAAGATCAAGAGGCTCACCTGCATATCAGTGTCCTAGAGATGAGAGCAGTGCTTCTAACGTTGCAAGCACTTCACTTTCTTCCCTTGGGGACGATAGTAATCCAATCCGACAATGTGTCAGTGGTGTGGTATCTAAACAAGCAAGGAGGAACCAGATCTTATCCCCTTTGTTGAGAGGCTCTCCATGTTTGGCAGTGGGTGATATTTTCCCAACGCTTTCTAGTAGCAGTGCATATCCCAGGGACAACCAGTGTGATAGCTGACAAGCTCAGCAGGGCAGTATTGATGCCTCACGAATGATCTCTGAATCAGAAAGTAGCTGAACAGATTTTCCACAAATGGGGTCAGCCTTGCTGCGATCTCTTTGCCAGCCCGATCAACGCCAAATGCAGCAGCTATTTCTCCCTTATCCCTTCTCAGGGGGGAGTCACCGAGAGACACACTTGTTCACGATTGGCCCCTGGGACTCCTTTATACATTCCCCCCTTTCCGCTCCTATCCAAAGTGATACAGAAAGCAAAATGATTCTGATCACTCCTTACTGACCTCGTCAGATTTGGTTCCCCTTTCTCGGGCCTCATCTCCTAGACGATCCATGTACTCTGGACGCAGTTCCAGACCTCTTGACACACATGTCAGGCTCCCTTTACTCCTGCCTCCATACCCTCAACTTGACGGCGTGGCTGCTCCACTTCCATCACTGGTCAGTCTTCATGATTTTTCACCTGCTGTGACCATATTTTTGCGTTTTCACACAAACCTTCCACTAGGAAGTTACACATTAGCAAATGGAGAAGATTTTCTATCTGGGTAAAAGAGAAAAATGTAGATCCTTACACAGCATCTATCCCTGTGGTGCCAGAATTTTTGACTGCACTTTTCCATCAGGGATCAGCTGCTGCCACAATTAGGGTCCAACTAGCAGTGATATCAAATTTTCATTTGGGGCAACATAAGCCTAATCTAATGTCCCACAGATTATGTAAAACCTTCCTTAAAGGCGCTACCTTGCTGAGACCTCCCTTTCAGGAACCTGTACCTCCGTGGGATCTAAATTTTGTTCTGTCCAAACTAACTTCCCTGCCTTTTGAACCCGCACATTCGTGTCAATTGAAGTTTCTGTCTTGGAAGACTTTGTTTCTAGTAGCTATCACATCTGCCAGATGGGTATCAGAGTTGCAGGCACTGTCAATCAAGCCTCCTAATTTGATTTTCCACAAAGACAGAGTTTCCCTTCATACAAATCCTTCCTTCATCCCTAAAGCTTACTCTCAGACTAATTTGAACCAAACTATCGAACTGCCTGTATTTTTCTCTAATCATTCTAACAGTGCGGAATATAAATTTCATCAACTTGATGTTCACAGACAGTTACGGTTCTACTTTCATCGAACTAACAAACTTAGAAAAGCAGACCAATTGTTCGTGTCCTTTTCTGAATCTAGAATAGGTATTGCCAGTCTGTAAAGTGACTCCAATTGGATTTCCAGTTGTATTTCCTTTATTTACTCCTCCAATGGAAAGATCCTCCCATTCAAGATTAAGGCTCATTCCACAAGATCCCTGTCCACATCTGCTGCTTTTCAAACCAGAGTTCCAAATGACAGTATTTGTGCAGCAGCAACTTGGGCTACCCCTCATACATTTGTCACTCATTACAAATTGGATTTGACCTCCAGAGGTAGAGCCTGCTTTGGTTCCATGGTACTCAGGAGTATATTCCCGTGAGCCACCCGAGAAAAATGTACTAGGGATATTTAAGAATGAAGGCGAGATAGGACTACAGAACATAAAGAAATGATGTAGTCACCATAACCTTCCATGTTTGTAGTCCATCTCGCCCTTCTTTCTTACGAACCTACCCCCGTCCTGGAAGGATCTGGAAACATGATAGTGTTGCCTTTGCTAGGGTGGAGATCTTTCATTATTGTTGTTCTTTCTGGATAACCTTTCTCTCTGTTTTATAGTTATCAGCAAACAAGATCTGGGGATTTTACTAGTGCACTATGGGATACCTACCTTGCCACGAGCCAACTAAGAGACTTTGAGCTTTGTAGTCGGAGACTGGGATCGGCTCCAAACTGATATGTAAGAATGAAGAACAAGATGGATTACAAACATGGAATGTTATGGTGAGTACATAACTTCTTTTTTACCCTGTATCAAGGGCTTCTCAAAGCTCTGACCCCTCTGCTAAGAGAAGGAGGGAATACTCACCTGCACAAGGTGATGACTCGAAGATCTGAACTGTTTCTCTCTGCTTTCATTCTCCATGGATTATATTACTGGCACAAACTGAACCATTTTCTCAGAGACGCCTACAGAGAAAATGTTTATGAAAAATTCTACCAGAGTAAAGGAGTATCTCAAATATAAAGGAAGAAATGCACCTGAAGCACAAAATAATGTTCAAATATTTGGGCCTGGAATCCTCAAAACCTGTGGCAGTTTCCCTTGTCTTGGGAGCTCTGAAGTAAATCTTCTTAGCAGCCCCCCAGGATCTAGATTTTCAATATTTACTTCTGGAAAAAAATGACTGGTTCTGTTGGGTTCAAAAATGATAAAGGAAGCTGAGCGTTATAATATATTTGGGAGGAAATTAACTCCTGTTTAATATATTTATAAACTATCTGTACACTGCTGCCAAGCATGCTATACTAATACAATATGCAGATGACTTCATTCTCATCTTCATTGCCCCCAGGTTACAAAAAGTATAAGATGAGATTCAGAAATCCTTTTCATCTATTAAATCTTGGCTAGACAAGTCACATATTCTTTACTCTATAAATTTAAATTTCTTTTAGTTTTAAACACTGAAAAACCTAAACTGCTATAATTCACCCCGAAAGCACTCTCCCAAAGTAAAACACTTTTCATCATCACCTCATTAAATAAATGAAGAGGTCCATTATACAGAACTCCTAGATGTCCAAACTGGTGATAATATGAAGTTCAACCTCCACTTCCAGTCTGCTATCAAACAAATACCAAAAACATTGCCTGTTGTATAGAACTATAAACCATTCCTGATTGACAGAACCAGAAAAGCTAAGACCTACCTTTTACTCACTTGACTCTATGCCTCCTGGTTTTCACAAATCTACAGTCAAACATTCAAACTAAGATCACACAGTGCTACAAATAAAATAATTAGGTTTGTCGTAAGCACCCCTGACAGAATACATCACTTCCTAGCCCTTAAACATCTCAACTGGACCAGACTTACTATTCTCCATTATAGCCAGCTCTTACTTGCTCATAGTCTAATACATAATCCTGAAAAACATCCTGCCTTAAAAGGCATGCTTCAGTGCTACTGTCCAAACAGAGTTCAAAATTGGTATAAATGTTAAAACCTGGAGATGTTTCCCCAAAAATGTTTTGGATTACAAAGGGTGGATGGTTGCATTTTTGTTAGTTAAGAGTTAAATGAACTTGATTTTCACCTTTTTTTGATTTCTAAAACTCTATAGGTTTGGTAATATTCAAGGTGGGCAGAAGATTTGTAGATTTCCCATGATTATCTTTTGTATGTTTTTTTTTTTCGGAGCTGGGCAAGGCATTAGCAGTAATGTCATCTTTTTATATTGGTAGTGGTTGCAGAGATATGTAAGTAAAAGAACTTCAGGAAAGTTATTCTGTAGTACAGTAACTTCTCAGTGTTGTGGAGTGCTTTTTAGTTATGAGCTTTCATTTGTATTGTAACACATGGTGCGCCTTAGAGTGCGAAAAGCATCAGTGCTTATACATCTTGAAGATATGTGACTGTGTACTTCTGGTGCATTTCTCCAAATGCCAGAGATAGGATTATGGTAGGTGAACTTATCTGATGTTACTGAGAGGATACATACTTGTTTAATACATGAAACTCAAGGGTATTCACTGAGTAGATAGTGGCAGGTTGTTCCATTTCTTAAGTTTTCCCCATTGTTTAGGGTATAATGTGACGAAAACCACTACAGTGTTGATCTCTTACTGACTTAGGTGCAGGGCTGAACTGGTTTTATATTGAAAATATGTAATAGAAGTTATTTATATTCAGTTAATTTCCACACAGTTTATTAATGTCTCTGAGCAAATCAGACACTTTTAACATTTATACCAGTTAAGAGCTCTGTTCAAACAAGACAGGAAAAAAGTATATAAGTACCAAAGAAGTGAAAGCTCTGATGTTTGCACTCTACCCTCTGCATCAATTTTGGACTCTGTGGATTCTTCAGATCATAATGAACAATACTACATTTATGTGGTATATCAACAAATGGGGAGGGGGGACAAAGTCTTAACACCTTTGCTGGCTTGCCTTGATGGTTTGGGACATTTCATACACCACAGTCTGTACCTCTAAGTAGTATTCACAATTGAATTACATGGTAGATTACTTGAGCAGATTTAAGGCAGGCCCTCACAGATGGATGTTGAACAAGACCTCTTCCTTCAGATTGCTCATCAGTTTGGAACAACCCAGATAGATTGACTCTACACTGAACAGTCAGCTCATATTGTTTTGGCACAAGAGCCTGTAGAAGAAACTTTGGAAAATAGGATGCCTTCGACCTTCTCTGAAAAGGGAAATTCCCTCATTCCAGAGGTTCTTCTGAAGAGTTAGAAAGAAAGTCTGAAAGTGCTGTTTGTTGCTCATATTGGCAGAGACAACATTGGCTGTCCCTTACAAGGATGATAACTTTTTTTTTTTCAGAAGTAAGATTAACAAAAGTACTTCATGTTGTAAAAATGTTGTTATACTGGAATGGGAACAGGGCGCATTTCATTTGATAAATAATAGTTTGGGTCTTAAGCTGTCCATTGTTTTTTTCTTACAGGATTCCAAGCCTGAGGGATTATTTTTGCCTTTGTTTTAGGTGAAAGTGAATTGGGCTAAAGCAGTCCTGAAGAGTCGCTGTTTGTGTTAATTCCACAAGTAGTAAGGATACTAATGATGGATTATGGTATTGGGGCAGTGCACGTGAACACAAGATGATAGGGTATTTTTCAACCAAGTGGTGTAAACATCTGTATAGCTGCACAAGCACATTTCAGTCTCTGTGTGAAGCAACATTTGTGCTAGACAGGACAGAGTTAAATGCAGTCATACTTACAAATTTTACTTGCAAAGATTGGTAGCAGAGTGTCTGAAGTTAAGTAGAAAAAAAATTACCAAGATGTTTGTCCAAGTGAAACAAAATATGGTTGAACTGTTGTGCAGTAGTCAGTGGGCAGGAAAGGATCTGCAGTGCTTGATGTGGTAAAACTTGAAGTTGATTCCTGTTTAGTCAAAGAGCTGTTTTCACCATCTGAACATCATTTCAGCCAAAAAAGCCATTGAGTACGCAGAACTATGTGTGTGTAACATAGTCCCAGAGTGTTGGTATGGTTGGTGGCAAATCTGTTGTGCATTCACAGTTAGTGCTTTCCTCAGTCATTGCCTTCAGTGAGCAGTAAGATTTATTTTGTATGGAAGCTGACACTTTTGCACTACAAGAACAACAACAAATACCACCCTTAACATTTATCACTCTATCCCTTTTGAGGTTAAATTCAATGGTGGGTCTGAATTTGCAGTACGGCGTAATGAATTATTGAGAGTGAAAAGCAGGTTATCTCATCTAGCGGCTCCATTCTGGGAAGAGATTAGTAAATGGTAACAATGGCATTTCGGAAGGGTGACTAATAGTATTAGTACAGAAGGGGATGTTGTCAATTTCAAAATGACTTTGATGTACATAAGAAACTTGTGTTGAGTAAGTGATCAGCGGAGCCATGATCAACTTTTAAAACAGGCAACAACATAAAAGGAGGATTTAAAGTTGCAGCACAATGAAGGGCATCCTTTGCAAGATTTCAATGAATTGAGAACTGAAATTATTCCAAGAATGCCATGGCGGTGGAACAAGGCATTGATGAAGGGAATAGACGTGTTTAAACTATAAAAGAATTTGTCATAAAATTAATTAAAGAGGTAGGAAATTTTTTCAAAAGTTGGGAAGGTGATAACATAGGCAGAATAAAAGAGGTGAATGAGGCATCAAAGTAATTTTATATAGTGGTCAGTAGAGTAAGGCAACAATTAACAGGTTGGGAGTAGATGATGTATTGAGAGACTTCATTGCATTTCGACTTAGGTTGGAATAAGGAGAGGGAACTAGATTAGTATGGCTTTGAACTGTAACAAAGACAGATTGATGGTAGGACAAACAAAGTGTCAAATGAGGAGACTTCATGTCTGGGCCTATAGAAAAAAATGACTGTAGGCAGTTGAGTGGGTTGCATTACCCCCGCATTATCATTTTTGTACTACATTTTATCAGTATATCACGTTGGTGTTGCATATGTTATGTAGTCAAAAATTAGAAGTTTGGCAGTAGTTATAAAAAATGTCCAATTTTTTGATACAGTGTTACAGCTTTGATATGATATCTGTATGTGTTACTCATCATATACTGTCAGTTTGAACCAGGTAAGTGCATTCTTGTATCTTAAGTATCCTGATTGACTTGGAGCACTCACAGAGTTTTGGTGTGCATGCTCAGAATAATTTAAATTTTTATACATTCACCCTTTATACATTTGTAATACTCAAGGATATTATTAATGTATATTACATATATGAAAGTGCTTTCTTAATAAAACATCTTGCATTTGCTTTATAGCACAGACTTGGCACAAGATTTGAAGTCATTTATTACAGGCTGTCTTATGTTGGGTATATCCAACCAAGATAGATTTTTTTAGGATTCTTCAGTTTGATTTCTATTTCTGTTTTTATAAATGCATATTTTTTGATAAGCAAAACAAACAATGCACTAGAATGATTTTTAAGTGCAATGTTAAATATCATTTGCCACTGTAGATATCCAATATTATGGTTGACATTTTAATGAGAATTTTGTAGAAGCAAGTACAACAGTCTCAATAACGTTTCAGCTTTTGCATCCCATATAATCTGACTTGGGTAACCTTTATTGCAGGTAGATTTTCACAGCTGCAAACATTATATTTAACAATAAAAATGAGGTCTCTCTCTCTCTCTCTCTCTCCCCCTCCTTCTCAAGGTTGTATGTTCTTTTCCAGGGTAAGCATTTTCTAGCAGAATATTTTTTCCATTGTCGTCTAATAGATAGGTTTCCTATAATGCAGTAGGCTTGGCCAAATGTTGAGGCCTAACATTAATATGTCCATACAAGAACACTATATCATTTTTCTGTTAATTTAGATTTTTGGCTGATCCTGTCTGGACACCAGAACTGATGCTGGGTTGGTTGCCTTTTGCACTTTTTGTCTCAGCAACAAGTCTTAACAAGCTCAAGCGCCTCCCCTATCCTATAATCCCTTGCTCCTGTTAGAAACTCCAGCTCTTGTTGTTGACATTTGTGCTTCAGTGTTTCTGCACTTTGCTTGAGTGCCAGTAGGGGGTTTATCTTCAGTTTATCCTTAGATAAGTGCTTATTTTTGAATTATGTTTGTCTGTGCTTTACTACTAGGAAGCCTAACCACTATTTTTCTTCCAATACTCCATTATTTTTCTCTATTTAAATGTTTCACCACTTATTCCCCCTCCATCCTTCTGCTGAAAAAAACAACTTTCCTTCTGTGTGTCTTTAACCTCTGAGGTCAGTGGATTACTTTACACAGAATTCTTAGATTTGTTAGAAATGGACAGTATTTTGCAGTGTTTTTGTCAAATTTGTGTTTTAGTAGGTTCCATGCTGTAAGAATAGAAAGACAGCAAGGACTCCAGAAAACTACAAACAATGTGAATATAAAATTTGATCTGAAGACCCACACAACATGTATGTGGCATGTCTTGCAGTTAACTTCTGCTTACTTTTGGATAGATGAGAGAAATTAGTTCTGAAACGCCTTCTAAGATCGGATGCCACAGAGAAAAACTGAGATGAGGACAAGGACAGATGGCTACTCAGGACTGTTCACCAAGAAAAGAAAAAAGAAGAGAGATGAGTGGATGATTCAGAAGCCTTTAATATAGGAGAAGTTATCTCCCACAAAGGGGTCTAGGAAGTCCAGTTCATCCTCCTCTCACCTAGGACCTTCAGTTCTAGAAACTCCTTTTAGGTCTGCTTCCCCCCTCAAGCAGAAGTCCTCTGGAACTGTTAACTCATATCTGAGGAGTAAGAGAGAAGTGATCTTCTCTGAATGCAACATTTCACAATTTTGGTTATCATGCCTATTATTGATTGATTACTGGGATATAAATAAATACATCAATACTGGACATGATAACCAAAATTGTGAAAGCATAAAAGGTCCCTTCTCTTTTCTTCCTTCTCTTCCTCCGAGCTGAGTCAATAATTCCAGAGGACTTCTGTTTGAGGGGAGAGGCAGACCTAGAAGTTGTTGCTAAGTTAATGACTTCTTTTCATTCCTAAAGGTCCCTTTGGAGTGTGATTCAACATGATTGTCAGCATTTGTGGAAGCTCAGCTTTAGTATGGTGTCATTTTAGTCCCATCTTTCCATCATGGCTTGGGAACAGCCCCTTACCTCCTTCAGAAGTGTTCCTCCTTCAGCCATATTTCAGCCCAGTAGTTCTGGAATCAGTGTTGCAGCCTGTGTCAATGCATTTGGTGGTACTTTGACATTCGTGCCCTCACCATTAGTGTAGGTCTCGACGCCAGCCTTGTTGATGCCGATCCCCACTAGGCCCAGTACCAACTCCAGTCCCCTCCTTTTTAAGACCATTGGTGGTTTGGTGTTTGATCCCTTGGGGCTGACATTTTCCTTGGTGACTTTAGCTCCATAGGCATTGATTCCGATGACTGGCATCTGCATTTGTCCTGCAGTGCAAATGTTGATACAGCTGGTGGCAGTGCTCTGGTCTCAAACTTGAATGTTTTAGTAAGCAGATCAGCTCAGAAAAGGATCGAGGTGATCTGTTTGCAGGTGCAGGTTTAATGGGTTTCCCCTATGGACAGTGTAGAATCTAAACCCTTCAGCCATACATTAATCTTGCTGCCACAGACAGGACACTGGACTTCATAGAACAGCAGTTCACTTGGGTACCCCCTACGAGCCCTCATAAGAAAAAGCAGTGCAAGAGGAAGCACTTGGACACCCCCTCAATGTTTCCCTTCCTGGACACAGATCTTGATAAAATAGGAGGTTCCCCCAAATCCTTTCCAGAAGACCCCATATTTTGAAAGAATGGAAAGAGCTAGATGTAGCCGAGCCTATTCCTAGCAAAAATGGACTTCCAAAGATGCACAATGTTGCAGCAAAGGGTCATTTGTAGATTCCATAGTGGTGTCCAGTGCCAGTGGGTGTAAGGTCTCTGAGGATGCTAAGGCTGTCATCCTCTCAGCACTCATCCTCTCAGATGCCAATGAAGGATAGACTTGAAAAACATGTGTTCATGTGGTACCTTCTTAGTAAGAGCATTGAATTTACTTTGTGCATGTACTTTGGCTCCAGAGCGAGTTGGCTGAAAAACAGGCACTCTTAAACAGTTGCCCATTGATGAACTGAGGGCATAGTTAGAGACCCAGTTGACTGCAGTGGATGGAGTAGCTAGAGCAGATGGTTAAAATATTGCAGTGTGACAGCTGGCCTACGTACACATTATGGATATTGTGGAGCACTTCAAGGCAGTTTTTGTTGGTGCCCATTTAGATGGAACATCCTTGTTTAAGCAAAAGAAAAAAATAAACAGCTGCAGTGCTAGCAAGAGGGCACTGTTTTCAGCACCTCAAAGGTCCTTTCAGAGGAACCAAAATGGTATGAAAAGCTTGGTTTTGCAAATCCCAACATTTCCAGGAGATGCAGTAGTATGACAGAGGATCCTATTTTAGACCAGACACATGCAGCAACTGGAATGTCCACAAAGGTTCCTTACAAAGTGAAGACATGCATGAATGGCAGCTCGGCACGAAAATCAATGCCAATCATTATGCTGATCAGTTCCGCTGTGTCTCTTTAATCTGTGTAATACAGACACAACAACAACTCTATTCTCTCTTTCACTTCTTCCAAATTCTCACCCTGCACTAGTTCCACGGGAAGTATACAACCTTCTGCCATAAAATGAACCTCCTACTAGACCAGAAAAGGTCTAGATTTTACTCTCTCTACTTTCAGGTTTTTAAAAACACCAAGGACTTGATGGACAGACTCAACCTTAGTTGTTTGAATCAGAATCTAAAGGGAAAGACTTTCTCCATGTGAAGCAGAGATGTTCATCAAGCATGCAGCTGCAGTAATCACAGATGGGTTTCCTGCCGTCAGGCGGCCCTCGGTCGGCCGGATTCCAAAGTCTTGGTCCGGCGTCTGTTGTTGTCGCTTTCTCTCTGACGTCAGTGAGGCCAGAGTATATAAGACACAGCCGACGCCATGTACTCCAGTCTTTTTTGACGCGTGGTGCACGAAGCAGAAGCAGTTCGCAAGTGCCGGTCGGCCAGCTCCTGAATTCTAAAATTTGGAAACCGAAGTCTTCATTAAAGCTAAGTACCCCATTGGGGAACTTTTCTTGCCTCAGACCGATGTCAGAAATTACTGAAAAAGTTAATAATTGTATTTTTGTGGGAAGCAAATACCGCATAAGGATTTCCATTCTTACTGCATACCTTGCCTGGGCCCAGACCACGGCGTCTCGGCCTGTAGCCTGTGCTACCTTCAATAAGCGCACTCTCAGGCACCGGGCGGAGTTCGCCCAACACTACTTTGGTAAAGCTTTTGATTATACCATGTCGTCGGATCTTCCGACACCGCAAACTCCCAAAAGCGCAAGGAAAGGACCGACATCCTCGGCCCGCGTCCCTACCGACACCACGCCAAAACAGGCTACGCGTGCTGGTTCTCAGAGATGCCTTTGCAGTCCCTGACTACCGAAGACACTCCTTTGGCGGTGTCCTCTGTACCAGACATTACTCCGGCGCCAGTTATAGATTTTCCCAGATACAACCGCCTTGCTAATGTTGAGACCATGGCTGTGGACAGGTCACTCCTCCACCCATGGTGTATTTAGGCCTCATCTTCTTTTCAATTAAGGCCTTTACTAAATCCAAGGCAGCCAGGCAAAACAAAGCCTGTTACTTCTAGATCTTTACCTCAGGTCCCACTCCAGAAAAACAGATGCTTAAAATGGCTGAGGATTTAATTTCCATGATTAGAGGTTCTCAACCCATCCAGACAAGAGACCCAGAGGCCCGGGTTGAAGCTTCTGACCCTACTCCTTCTGATCAAGGATCCATTTATCAGAACATTCTGATGCAGAGGAACACTCTTCCAGACCTATGAGGATTCAGATGCAGAACAGTCCATTCCTTCTGCCTCCCTCCTGAGGATTTTTCCTTTGGGAAGTTCTGCACACCATGAGGGAACATTTCCATTGGGAAGGCCAAGACATTTCAGATTCCAAGAAAAGACTTAGGAATTTCCTTTGTTACCTCAACACAGACCTCTGGCTATACCTCCTGTTTTGGACATACTGGATGATTGTATTCTGATTCTTGCCTTACCCTGATTCTCTGCCTCCTGCACCAGTCAAACCTGATAGGTATTACAGAGTACCCTGAAACTCATTCCAATTTATTCAAAAGCCATACTGCTGATTTGAAACCATTTCACAAGGCCCAAGGGATTGAAGGCCTCCACTGCCAAAATCCACTTCCTGCAGAAAGGAATCCAGATCTTTAGAAAGGTGGGGTAAAAGGTATATACCTCCACTACCTTATCTATGAGGGCCTTAAATTGTCAGTTTCATATGCTTAAATATCAACAGTTCTGTTATCACAATTAAGGAACAAAATGTCTCAACCTGAACAACCAGATTTAAAGGAGACTTTACAGGATATGATGCATAGTGCAGAGCAAGTGGGTAAACACACTTTACAGTGTGGTTATGATGCCCTAGAGGCTTCAAGTAGAGCAGCTATGGGATCAGTCATTCGCAGACATGCTTGGCTTAAAAGATCAAACTTGCCTGATCATGTGAAAGCTAAACTTCTAGATGCTCCTTTACAAAAGGATGTGCTGTTTGGTACTAATGCTGAGGAGATATTAAAGAAAATGGAAGAAAAGCCAAATCCATGCAAACTGTCAAAACCTTTTTCCAGGTCCAACCACCACGATTTAGCAGAAATTGGCCTTCAAAGAACTGGTCCTTTCCAGCCACTGACAAGCCCCAAAGAGGTAGATACAGACGCACAAGGGGCAGAGGGCAATCACAAGGATCATATAGAGGACGACAATGGCAAACTCCAGCACCAAGAGGTGGCGAGGACAGTGCACAACAATACAGGAAGCAAACCCAATGACTCCCTCATTTCCATGCCAAGCACGTCTCAGCTGGCAGCACCTTTGGGAGGAAAGCTAGCATTATTTGCAAGCAATTGGCATATTGTCACAACAGACAAATGGATCCTGGACATTATAAACAGAGGCTACAAATTTCATTTCCACACTCTTCCAAAAATGAGAGGCATGCCAAACCTGCCACAGAATCAAAGGGCAGAGGCACAACTACAAATTTCAAGCTCTTAAGCATGAGAGCTATTCAAGAGGTACCTTCTCACGAACAAGGTCAAGGTTTTTATTCAAGGCTTTTTCTGGTACCAAGGAAAGGAACCGACTGGAGACCCATTTTGGACTTATCCATCCTAAACACATTTCTACTGCACCAAAATTCAAGATGCTCACATTACAGCAACTTCTTCCCATGCTGGGCAAGGAGTTTTGGCTGGTAACATTGGACCTCAAGGAGGCATACCTGCATGTCCCAATCAGACAAAGCTGCAGAAGATACCTCAGATTTCTTGCAGGTTCAATCCACTATCAATTCTCTGCATTGCCCTTTGGCTTATCTACTGTGCCCAGAGTATTCACAAAGTGCCTGGCATCAGTGATTGCCTACTGCAGACTTCAAGGGATACAAATTTACCCTTATTTGGATGACTGCCTGATCCAAGCGGACAGCAAGCACATACTTCTGGAACATCTGACATATGTGACACGGCTATTGCATGCCCTGGGATACACAATCAACAAAGAGAAATCAAGGCTAACACCATCTCAGAAAATAACCTTCCTGGGTGCCAACTTGGACACAAACACTCAGATGGCCTATCTTATGCCAGAAAAACAAGGGCAACTATCTCAGTACTTCAAAATACTAGCAAAAAGTACCAGGCTTACTGCAAGGAAAATCCTGCAGGCTCTGGGATTCATGGCATCTTGCATTCTTTTAATCCCATGTGCAAAGCTGCATATGAGGAAACTTCAATGGTACCTAAAAAACCTATGGTCTCAACACAGTCACAGCTTGGAAACAATACTACCAATAATCCCATGTTTGCAAAAGAATTTCTGTGGTGGGCCCAAGCATGTCAAGCAAACACAGGCCTCCCATTCTGCAAGCCTCAAGCAGAGCAAGTTATCACAACAGACGCCTCAGATTACGCTTGGGGGGCGCACATGACGGACAGGTGCATCCAGGGCAAATGGTCCCAAAAAGAAAAGCACCTCCACATCAATCAAAAACTGATGCTAGCAGTAATAAATGCAATTACAGCTTTCAAGGACTTCCTGCATCCAGGACAATTACTCATAAGAACAGACAACACCACAGTAATGTGGTACATAAACAAACAAGGAGGAACACACTCATACCCCTTTGTGCAGACTAGCCATGACCCTTGGAACTTGGCTCTGGAATGGCAAATCGAACTTCAAGCACAGTACCTGCCAGGATTGGAAAACACACTGGCAGACAAATTAAGCAGAAATATGACAGATCCACATGAATGGAAGTTACATCCGCAGGTGTTTGCAGAAATAACCCAAGTGGGGAGGCCAGACATAGATCTTTTGCCTCCCACAGGAATCATCAATTGAAAAGTTTTGTTCAAGGACCTTTCATCCAAAGGCCTGGAGAGTGGACGCCCTTTCATTCAGTTGGACAGCATGGACAGTTTACGCATTCCCACCCCTGCCTCTTCTGCCCAAGGTACTTTTGAAAGCAAGGGCAGACAGACCGAAGATGATACTGATTGCTCCAGATTGGCCAAGGCAACACTGGTACCCATTGCTGAGGAGCCTAACACATACTCCTCCCTGGTCCCTGCCTCTAATGCCACTTCTGCTGACTCAGCACAGTTACAAAACTCTCCACAGTCAGCTGAAAACACTCAGTCTCGCTGCATGGAAAATTCCTTAACACCACAACAGACCCTACTCTCCAAGGAGGTGCAGGATGTCATTTTGGAGGCCAGAAGACCATCTACTAGAAAAGCTTACTCTGCAAAATGGAAGCGGTTTTGTTCTTGGAATGCTAAAAAGGCCAGGACCCTAGAAAACTGAACTTGCCTCAGGTATTACAGTATCTAGCTGAGCTGCTGAACAGTGGACTTTCATTTTCTTCCATAAAATCCATGCCTCAGCTATTTCTGCAGAATACAACACTGATCCTCCTTTATTTTCTCACCCACTCTTACGACAGTTCCTCAGAGGGGCTAAGAATATTAGACCACCAAGGAAACAACCAATACCAGCCTGGGATCTTAATTACATACTAGAAAAATTAACATTGCCTCCTTTGAACCAGCTGCCTCAACAGATTTGCAATATTTGTCCTGGAAAACTGCCTTCCTTCTGGCTATCACTTCAGCTCGTAGAGTTTCGGAATTACAGGCCCTCATGGCGGTGCAGCCCTTTCTCATTTTCCATCAGGACAGGGTCTCCCTTCGTACCAACCCTTCATTTATGCCTAAAGTGGTATCCAGGGTAGCTTTAAATCAAGCCATACACCTTCCTACCTTTTACCCCAATCCTCAAAACAAAGGGGAAAGGCTGCTACATTCCTTAGACATCCATAGGCAGCTACGTTACTATTTGGACAGAACAAAGTCCTTCAGGAAATCAGAACAACTCTTTGTGTCCGATGCTGTAGGGGCTCAAGGGAAGCCAGTTTCCAAGCAGACTATTTCAAAGTGGATAGGCCACTGCATACGGTTTTGTTATTCCTATCATGGGAAATCTGTTCCTACAGGTATCAGATCACACTCCACCAGGGCCACAGCTACCTCTACAGCCTTCCTCAGAGGAGTTCCTACCAAAGATATTCTGGAGGCAGCCACTTGGAGTTCTGTACATACCTTCACAAAACACTACCACCTGCCTTTATATTCCAGAACAAGAGCAGGCTTTGCCACTGCTGTTTTGCAGGGCATTCTGGCTCAACCCAGTTCCTCCTAGTACCTACCACCCTGTGTAGCTTTGGGATTCTACCCATCTGTGATTACTGCAGCTGTATGCACGATGAACATAGTACAGTTTTGTACCTACCATAAATGTAGATGTTCGAGTGCTAATACAGCTGCAGTACAGGTTTGCCTCCGTCCTGCCCCACTTGGTAAAGGCATGGGGCCTAACAACCCCTTCATACAGCCTGACTGGGTTATCCTTCTAAGGTTTTTTTGCTTGCAACGACTGTTTTTGGATTATATTGCATTACATGTATACGCATAAGCATAATTTATGTATTGCCTTCTTTCGGGGGGCACCTGACATCTGGGGCAAGAAAGACTGAAGAACATGGCGTCGGCTGTGTCTTATATACTCTGGCCTCACTGACGTCAGAAGAGAAAGCGACGACAACCGACGCCGGACCAAGACTTTGGAATTCGGCCGACCGAGGGACCGCCTGATGGCAGAAAACCCATCTGTGATTACTGCAGCTGTATTAGCACTCGAACATCTACATTTATGGTAGGTACAAAACTGTACTTTCCTCCCTATCCCTATTTAAGAGCAATTTCGACCAGTGGATGGGTAATTGGAGAGTCACCCCTGGTCTGGCACCTATGTCTCTGATGGAAACAGGCAGTCACTAAGTCATTCCCTATATAAATCAAATTTGTGAGTCACATTTGGGTTGCATGGCTAGGCTTATAAGGGCCCAAGTGGTAGTCAGCATAGTATACACCTATGAACCTAGAAGGGACTTCTCATCTAACCACTGCCCTATAGGCAGTGGTGGTCTGCAGCAATAAGAGTTCATGGGTCCTTCTGAGGATCCCACCAGTATAAACTGTGAAAGGTTGCCTGACTCACCCATTCTGGAATCAGTTGGAGGACATGTTTCCCATCGTCTACCCACCTGACTGGCCATCACAAAGGGCAGGGGAATGTGTGGAAATTATAAACAAAGTCTACTCTATTCTCTTGTTATGCTGCGGTAACGTTGTCGCCTCACAGTAAGATGCTGTCCGGTTCGATTCTCAGCTAGAGCGTCTTCTGCGTGAAGACATGCGTGAATGGGCGTACCTTCGTTGAAGGTTGTGCGTCAGGGCTGGCAACACGGCACGTAAAAATCAACTGCCAGTCATTAGCGGACCGGAGTTCCGCTGTGGCAACCCCTAACCGGGAAAAGCCGAAAGACACAAAAACAACTCTGTTCTCTCTTTCACTTTTTCCAAATTCTCACCCTGCACTAGTTCCACGTCATCAGAGGAGGGAGGCACAACAGGAAGTATACAACCTTCTGCCAAAAATGAACCTCCTACTAGACCAGAAAGGGTCCAGATTTTACTCTCTCTACTTCCTGGTGCTGAAAAACACCAAGGACTTCAGACAGACTCAACCTTAGTTGTTTGAATCAGAATGTAAAGAAAAAGACTTTCTCCATGGTCATGGTATAGTCCATCCTGTCTTATCTACAGGCAGGAAACCGGATGTGGTCTTGGATCCCCGAGATGCATGCCCACACATCAGAATAGCAAAGTCATCCATGAGATTCCTGTGCTGTTAGGTGGCTACACTAACAATCAGTCTCATCATGGTCCCCTACCCTCTGCCCCCCCCCCCCCATAGTGTTCTAGTGCATGGCTTCAAGTGCTACTCGCATGCAATTACTAGGGAGTAAGAATCTTTCCTTACCTAGGCAACTAGTTCATAGCAGAATCATCTATGGAAAAAAGATCACAGCAAGGTAATGTTTGCTTCACCACCCTCACAGATGTTCATCATGTTACCCTGCTGCAGTCATCACACTTGGGTTATCTTGTCGTCAGGCGGTCCTGCAGTCGGCCTGAATTCCAAAGTCTTGGTCCAGCGTCGGTTGCTGCCGCTTCTTCCCTGACGTCAGTGCGCCAGGGGTATATATAATGCATCTGACGCCATTTTCCCAGTCTTTCTTGCTGCGCGGTGCCCGAAGCAGAAACAGTTCGCAAGTGCCGGTCGGCCGACTCCTGAGATTTTCGAGGTCGAATTTCAGATCCGAAGTCTTCAATAAAGCTAAGTACCCCGTTGCGGAAACTTTTCTTGCCTCAGACTGATGTCAGAAAAAATTAACAATTGTATTTCTTGTGGGAAGCAAATACCTCATAAGGATTTTCATTCTTACTGTATACCTTGTCTAGGCCCAGACCACAACGTCACTGGTTGTCATTTTTGTGCTAGGTTCAATAAGCGTACTATAAAAAGACACTTTGATTTCGCACGACACTACTTCGGTAGAAAATTTAACTACACAATGCCGTCGGAGCAACCGACTACCGGCGTGCACAAAAAACGCAAGGATAAGGACAGGAAGCCTAGACCCAAGCCAGACTCTGAGGCCTCAGCTGGGCCGGTCTCCGGTTCACTGGTTTTCAGTGAGGCTCCTATGCAGCCCCTGGCTACCGCAGATTTGGAACCCGAGACCGCTTCGGAGCCTTTGGTGGAGAGTGCTAGGCCGACGCAGCCATTTTGTTTAGCCCCTACCGACGACACTGCAGAAAGAGATGTCGGCACTGCAACACCTTCGGTTTCTGAAGGCGTCTTCAGAACGACGACGCTCACCATAAAAACATATCCTAAGCTTAAGACTCCTATTAAACCAAAAAAGACTGCACTTCAGTCTCCAGTTCAAGGCCCCATGCCTAAGAAACAGATGCTTAAAATGGCGGAAGATTTGATCTCTTTAATCAGGGGTTCCCAACCCCCACCCGACAAAAGGCCTAGACAAGAGGAAGATTATGCCTCCTCTGATCAAGTGTCTATTTCCTCAGGCTCCTCTGAGGACCAAGATTACTCTTTTCCCCCTTATGAAGATTCTGATGCTGAGGATTCCATTCCCTCAGCTTCTCCCCCTGAAGACTACTCCTTTGGGGAAACTTTACACACTATGAGGGAACATTTTCACTGGGAAGGTCAGGTCTACTCTGATTCAAAGAAAAGGCTCAGAGTTTCTTTTACTCCCCCAGCACAGACCTCTTTGCCATCCCCCCAGTTTTAGACATTGTGGATGATGTTTACTTAGAATCTAGTCTGAATCCAGATTCTCTGCCTCCTGCTCCAGCCAAAGCAGACAGATACTATAGAGTGCCTGACTCCCACAAATTCCTTTATAAAAGCCCTGTTGTTGATCCAGAGACTATCTCCCAGGGTCCCAAAGGGGCTAAGGTTTCTATGGCAAAAAATCCTGTACCCTCTGAAAGGGACTCCAGAGCACTAGACAGGTGGGGGAAAAAGGTTTACACCTCAACCACTCTAGCTATGAGAGCACTAAATTGTTAATTTCACATGCTAAAATATCAAAAATTTCTAATATCTCAGTTAAGACAAAAAATGAGCACACTCCCTCAACAGTCTGAATTGAAAGAAATTCAGGATCTGTTGCATGCAACTGAACAGGTGGGCAAACATACTTTACAATGTGGGTTTGATTCTTTAGAGGCTTCCTGCAGAGCAGCTGTCACTGGGTCTGTTATACGTAGGCATGCTTGGTTAAAGGAACAAACTCTGCCTGATCATGTTAAAGCAAAGCTTCTAGATGCTCCCTTACAGCAGGATGTCCTATTTGGAGTTAAAGCAGAAGAAGTCTTAAAGAAAATGGAGGATAAGGCAAAATCTATGCAGACAGTCAAAGATTTTCTACAGGTACAGCCCCCTCGCTTCAGCAGAAATTGGCCAACAAAAAATTGGTCCTTTCCAGCTACTGACAGACCACAGAGGTGTAAATACAGACGTCCAAGAGGCAGAGGGCAACCACAAGCCCAATACAAACCTCGACAATGGGGCACTGCAACACAGAAGGGAGGAGAAGACAGGCCCCAAACTACTAGAAGGCAAACTCAATGACTTACACCTCATATGACCAAGCAACACTCTCTTGGCAGCTCCCTTGGGAGGAAAACTCGCACATTTTCAGACAACTGGCACATTGTCACAAAGGACAAATGGGTCCTAGACATAATTTCACGAGGATACAGATTCCTTTTCCACACCTTGCCAATGAAAAGAGGAATGCCAAACCTGCCAAAAAATCAATGGGCAGAGGCACAAAAACAAATTACAGATCTCATGGACATGAGAGCCATTCAAATGGTACCTACATGGGAGCAAGGCCAAGGATTTTACTCAAGACTCTTTCTAGTCCCCAGAAAGGACAATGCCTGGAGACCAATTCTGGACCTTTCAATTTTAAACACCTTCTTACAAGTACCCAAATTCAGGATGCTAACACTACAGCAGCTTCTTCCCATGTTGGGCAAGAAAGCATGGCTAGTAACGTTGGACCTCAAGGAGGCATACCTACATGTACCTATCAGACAAAGTTGCAGAAGATACCTCCATTTCATTGCAGGTTCAACCCATTACCAATTCTCTGCACTGCCCTTTGGCTTATCCACTGCGCCCAGGGTATTCACAAAATGCCTGGCAACAGTAATTGCATACTGCAGACAAAGAAGAATTCAAATATACCCATACCTGGACGACTGCCTCATCCAAGCAGAAAGCAAGGACATCCTCTTACAACATCTGGCTTTTGTAAAACATCTTCTAAATTGCCTGGGGTACACAGTAAACGAAAAGAAATCAAAACTAGTACCCTCACAAAATATGACATTCCTGGGTGCGAGCTTGAATACAACGGCCCAGAAGGCTTATCTGACACCAGACAAACAACTACAACTGACTCAATATTTCAAAACAATGGCAACAAAGACCCAACTCCCTGCAAGAAAAATTCTGCAGGCCTTGGGCTTCATGGCATCTTGCATACTACTAATACCATTTGAAAAGCTGATTATGAGGAAATTACAGTGGTACCTAAAAAGCGTATGGTCTCAACACAGCCACAGCTTGGACACAATGATCTCTCTCATTCCCTGCCTACAACAAGAGTTTCTATGGTGGTCACAGGCATGTCACCTCAACAAGGGTCAGCCTTTCACCTTGCCCCCAGCCAGGCAAACTATGACAACAGATGCATCGGACTATGCCTGGGGGGCACACATGGCAGGACAGTGCGTTCAAGGCATATGGACTGCAGATCAAAGGAATCTGCACATCAATCAAAAAGAGATGCTAGCTGTACAGAATGCTCTGACAGCCTTCAAGAACCTTTTACATCCAGAACAACTTACAGTAAGGACGGACAACATCACAGTAATGTGGTACATAAACAAACAAGGGGGTACACACTCCTACCCTCTATGCAGGAAAGCAATGACCTTGTGGAACATAGCACTGGCTTACCAAGTTCAGTTACAAGCTCAATTCCTGCCAGGAAAAAAGAACACATTGGCAGACGACCTCAGCAGAAACATCATGGATCCCCATGAGTGGAAACTGGATCAACAAGTATTTGCAATGATAACTCAAAAATGGGGCCTCCCAGACAATAGACCTGTTTGCCAGCCCCCAAAACTATCAGCTAACAAAATTTTGTACAAGGAGGTACAAGGACACTTCACCATCAAGCTTGGAAAGTGGACACACTCTCATTCAGTTGGAAAAACCTGACAGTATATGCCTTCCCTCCATTGCCTCTTCTGACAAAGGTGCTTCTGAAAGTCAGAAAGGAGAGACCACGACTGATACTCATAGCCCCAGACTGGCCACGCCAGCACTGGTACTCACTATTAAGGAATATGGCCCAGGGCCCACCTTGGATTTTAGCACAAATTGCCTATTTGCTCACACAGCAAAACAATCAGATTCTACACAGCCAGCTCAAAACCTTAAATTTGGCTGCATGGCAAATCACCTAAGCATCCAGCCAGCTCCTCTTCCTCAAGCAGTTATGGATGTTATTCTGGAAGCCAGGAGGCCCAGCACCAGGAAGGCCTACTCGGACAAATGGAAAAGGTTTTGCGCCTGGAACCAAGCTAAAGGCCAAAATACACTTCAGCCTCAGATGCCTCAGATTCTACAGTATTTAACAGAGATTTTGCACAAAGGACTTTCTTTTTCTTCCATTAAAATCCACACATCAGCCCACTACAATACGGATCCACCCTTATTTTCACATCCACTTCTAAGGCAGTTCCTCAGAGGGACAAAAAACATTAGGCCCCCCAGGAGAGCACCTACACCAACATGGGACCTCAATTTTGTACTGGAAAAACTTACGCTACCTCCCTTTGAACCAGCTTTCTCTGCTGATGTAAAGTTTATATCATGGAAGACTGCCCTGCTGCTAGCAATAACTTCAGCCAGAAGAGTCTCAGAGCTGCAGGCACTAATGGCAGTGGAACCTTTCCTCATTTTCCATCAAGACAGAGTTTCTCTATGAACTAATCCTTCCTTCATGCCTAAGGTGGTATCCAGTGTGGCTTTAAATCAAACCATCCACTTACCCACCTTCTTTCCAAATCCACAGAACAAAGGAGAAAAACTCCTGCATTCCTTGGACATTCACAGGCAACTTCGTTACTACTTGGATAAAACTAAGGTTTTCAGAAAATCTGACCAGCTCTTTGTATCCTATGCTACAGCTTCGCAAGAGAAGGCTATATCAAAACAAACAATTTCCAAATGGATAGGACATTGCATTCGTTTTGCTACACCCATCATGGAAAACCAGTTCCTGCTACCATAAGGCCCCACTCTACCAGGGCAACAGCTACATCTACAGCCTTCCTCAGGGGGGTTCCCACCAAGGAGATTTTGGAAGCTGCAACTTGGAGTTCAGTACACACCTTCACCAAACACTATCACTTACCACTTTACTCTAAGACTAGAGCTGGCTTTGCCACTGCAGTTCTGCAGGGCCTTCTAGCCTCCTCTAACCCTCTTTGACTCCTCCACCCATCCTTAGCTTTGGGATTCTACCCAAGTGTGATGACTGCAGCAGGGTAACACGATGAACATAGTACAGTTTTGTACCTACCATAAATGTAGATGTTCGAGTGTACACCCTGCTGCAGTCCAGGTTACCCTCCCTCCATCCCCTCTGATCTAACTGGCTAAATCTTTACAATACCTTCCTGATGTATTTGCTTATAGCTGGAGGGATTTTGTGTTTGTGCTAAATTTTCTTAAATTGGTACTAATTACTGACCACCTTTTTGGGGGCACCTGACATCTGGGGCAAGAAAAACTGAAGACAATGGCGTTGGATGCATTATATATACCCCTGGCGCACTGACATCAGGGAAGAAGTGACAGCAACCGATGCCAGACCAAGACTTTGGAATTCAGGCCGACTGCGGGACCGCCTGACGACAAGATAACCCAAGTGTGATGACTGCAGCAGGGTGTACACTCGAACATCTACATTTATGGTAGGTACAAAACTGTACTTTCCCAACCTTTAGGCGCTGCCATTTGGACACAGTCATTTAGAAAGCAAGCTTTCTGAACAGGATAGCTTTGACTGTTCAAGAGGCCATGGATTTTTCAAATAATCATACCCCCAGTGCAGCTGCAGTACTCAAAAGTGCTAAGATTGCTGGTGGCTTCATTTCAGATGGTACAATTTTTCTCACTCAGCATGCTGATCCTACACTTGGACACTCAGAACTCAGTGGAATTAAGCAGCATTGCCCATGTCACATACAAAAAGTTTCCTTCAAACACCTGCTGTAGAAGACAAATCCACCTATTCCCACTACCACAATAACTACAGATGCATTCTTAATGGGATGGTGGGATATTACATAGCCACGGCAAGAGGTCAAAGCTCACATCAGTGTTCTAGAGATGAGAGCAGTTCTCCTAGCATTGCAGGCATTTTTAGGACTTGCTCCCCCAAGGTGCACTATTTATCCACTTCAACACCATGGCTGTGGATGGTACATAAACAAGCAAGGAGGAGCTCATTCTTACCCCCTGTGCAGAGACGCAATGAAGATTTGGGAATGGATCTTTAACATCACATAGGTTTCTGATACCACTGTACTTACTGGGGACTTCCAGTGTGAGTTCGGAGAGGTTGAGCACACAGATCCTGCTCCCACATTAATGATCTCTCAACAATACAGTAGCTCTAAAGATATTCCAAAAGGGAGGAGGACAGTTTTGTAATATATTTGCTTCACTATTCAACATCAAATGTAACGGATCATTCTCTGTCATTCGCTAACGGAGTCATTCTCAGGTCTCCTGTATACATTACTCACAATTCCATTTATATTCTTATTCTTCCAGGAAGCCAAAATGTTCAGAGTCAAGGTCATTCTCACAGCATTATTCTGGCCATGCTAAGTTTGGTTGCCCTTGCTGTAGCTTCACCTCAAGAGAAGACCTATTTTTTTCTTCTTCTGCATCATCCTCGTTTGCTTACCCTCCCAATCCAAGCAGCCTTTTCCAAACATTCAGTTCCTTCACTTGACCACATGGTTTCTTCACTTCCAGTGATGGCCGGGGACCCGACGCCCCCTTCTAAAGCGGTCAGTCTGATAACTGCTTCACAAAGAACTTCTACTGGGAAGATTTATAATGGGAAATTGGAAAAAGTTCTCTGTTTGGACTGCTAAACAGAAAACAGACCTTTTTTAGCTACAATATCTCAAGTGGTTACCTTCCTAACAGACGTATTCAAGAAAGTGGCTAGTTTACTTTTCAGTAAAAGTTCATCTAGCTGCATTATCCTCTTTCCTTCAAGGTTTTTCTTTCACTTCCTAGAGCATCATGTAAGCTATGTAAAGCTTATATATTTTTTTTTTTTTTTTTTGAGTGTTTTAGTCTAGACCACCCTTTGTTCTCCTTTCTTCATCCTTCATCTTAAATTTTGTCCAAGAGAAACCTATCAAATTTCCCCTTGAACCAATGAGCTGTTCAAATATTAAATTCCTGTTTTGGAACACCATCCTTCTGGTAGACAGTACATCTGCAAAATGAGTCTTAGAACTCAGCACACTGTCATCTAAATTTCCTTGTTTGATCTTCCATCAGAACAGAATAACACGAGAAGTTGTGTGAATCTGAATCAATCAATTCTTCAGTAATTCTTTCCAAATCGTTCTGACAGAGGTGAGTACCAATTGCACTGCTTGGAAGTACACTTGCAACTCAAATTTTATCATCATTGCTCAAGAGAATTCAGGAAAGACAAGCAGTTACACTTGTAGGAAGGGAAGCAAAAGAAATGAAGGAAATCTGTAAAATGAGATAATGTGAATGTAGAAAGAGATGATGGGCAGTGCTTGAAATGTAGGTAAAAATTAGTTAATTGCACGTTGTATTAGTCCAGGAAGATGTAGCTACTACATGCATGATGCATAACAGAAACATAGGCAGTGATCGATAGGAACTGGGAATGACAATATCCAGATTCAAGGTGTTTCAAAAGGCAAAGAGGAGCAGAGAGACTAGAGGACTGCAGTCTGCATTCAAGACTATATAAAATATACTGTGGGGATTGATGATATGGAAGAAAAACAAAGGAAAACTAAGATGTTAGCCTTGTGGCTGCATGGAGAAGCAAGGTGTCAGGATCCCTGCTAAGCATCTATGTCATACAGATGACCACATATATGAAAGGAGGATTGTAACTGGTGCAAAAGCAGAAAGAGTGCATGGGCAAGGGAAATGCAAGCCTTACGTAATGGAGGACCTTATTTTTTTCTTCACTGAACTTGGGAGGTCCCTTCGTCTAGGTTAAGGAGGAAGAAGTAAATGAAAACCTTTTGTAAAATCAGAGTTCATAGGTTCACTGTCTTTTGCTAAGAAAGACAACACCTTTTATCCAAATTCTAACCATTACAGATGAGCTATGACAAAAATGACATGATAGAATCACTGGCCAACAATGATCATGCCACTGTAGTTCACCATTCTTCAAGTAATGCTTGGTTTTGGCACAAGAATTGAGATCTGGGATTTGCTAAAGATGTGCTCTAGTCTAGTGAGAAACAGTAAATGCTTTTAGTTTGTGTGTCTGTGTATGTATCCTTCAGGAAGTGGGAACAGTGGAACAGCTGTCAGGCTGCATATAGGTAGGACAGAGGAAGGTAGCACATTGTCGTCAAAGAAAGAAGTGTGGGAAGAGGAGAAATGTATCCTAGCTAAGAAAAGGGAGGAGAAGTGATGGGTTTTTAAGGAAAAGAAGAAGCCTTGTAAAAGGTTTACCTATTTGGGAGACAGAATGAAAATAAAGGGCTTAAGGCAGTCTGAAGAGACCAGAGTCCAGTAACTTAAAATGAGAAGGCAAAATACAGTTTTTGTACACTGGTAGCATAGCAGAAATTGATAGCAGATAAACGTACTGGAAGTGGAGGGATAGAAGGAAGTATGTTTTGCTTTTTTTTTTCTTTGTACTCTCTATTTTTGCTGACCATCAGCCACCCCCCCCCCCCCCAAGCTCCCTTAATGATCCATTTGTTCCCCTGGAACAAGGACTTGTCAAATTGAATGAAAGGATAGTGTTTTCTACTTATGCCTCACCTCACTGTGCTCCAGGAGGATGTGTAGTGGGTGTAGCTTAGTCAGTCATTTTCTGTTCTAACGTAAGCCTGCAAACAACCCCACCTCCTAGGAGGAGTGCATTATGCACATTTCTGTGGTCTCCATCAGGAAACCGGTGCACTTTGTTTGCCCCTGCACATGCACCCCACCCCTCATCTTTGAGAGAAGTGGGTGGACACAACCCCCTCCTGGCCAGCTCCTTCACTTGGACTACGAGTTACTTTCTTTTGATAAGCCCTGTTCTTTAAAAAAAAATTGTGTAAAATATGTCTCTATTTATTGCTTAACTGTGCATCTGTGTTTCTGTCCACACCCCCTTTTTCCCATTTTTGCACATGGGGTTGGGGTGTCACTTCAACAGTGACAATTACTTAGAGCCAAGGTATCCATTGCTGGGTGGCTAGTCCTGCCACGGTTGTTCTTCCACACCACACCACACACACACACACACATGGCAGATTTAGTGTGCCCAATCCCCCTATGAAATTTTCTACCACATTGTTCTAATATTAGTAACATTTTGTTTTTTGTTTGCTACAGGAGATAAGTAATGAGCAGTAAGTGATGTATAATCAAATGAGGCTCCCTGTAGCTGCTGCACAGCTGCTTTTTTCTAGCCTTAAATTGGTGCAGTGTGTATTCATAAGACAGATGGACGTGAATTAGATGCGTGCTGGCACAGCCATGCTGGAGTGCATTGGGTGATGCACATTTTGCTCCACTTGTGAAGGAGATGCTATATGAACTTCTAATAGTTGTTACTAGTTTTACTTAGTTTCATATATTGGTCAAGGGACTGATGCATCTCCTTGTTACATGTAGAGCTGTGAGATACAAGCTGAAATGGAAATGTGAAAGAATCATAGAAGTATCGATCAGAAGTAATGGAAAGATGAATGATATCTCATGCATACCTCTTTTGGGAACAGTACTTGTCTTTATGGTTATTACGTGAAAGCAGAAGGAACCCTGGAAAGGTTGTGTTGCTTTGTCGTTGGCACTTTATTTTTCATTTTTACTACAGTAGACAGTCTGAGCAGTACAATGTGGCTTGCTAAGAAGGAGACTGGTTTGGATTAAGAGGGCTAAAGATGTTACCACAAATTGCGATGATGCGAATAAAACTGTAACCCTAGCAGGGTGTAATGTCTAGGCATTGTAAGACCTAGTGCTGTAGAGATGGTACTTTGACCATATGAATGACTGCCTCCTCAGTCAGTGCATTTGTAGCAAGAGTTATAATTTGATCAGTGTAGCATTAAGGTACATTAAAAACAGAAAGTCAGAGCATGCTGGGTCCTCAATCCATTTATTACCGGCAAATACCAATGGACATTTGGTGACATTAGTCAATACAATACAACCAAATCATCTAGAGTTGTGTTTTACACCATCGAGTGGCTAGCCCTGACATGGCACTTGGTCTGTGTTGCATGTTCTCCTAATTTGAGGATACTGCGTACCACAATTGATGCCCAAAGTGGTTGGTCTGTGCAACTCTTCCTACTACAGGGAACCATCTAGACTCTCTGCTGCTACTCATAGATCAATTCTTGGGTGAGTTTAAGGTGAAAACAATCAGCATGAGGAACCTCACAGAGAACCAGGGAGATCATGCAAACTCCATACTTGCATTGGCTGGAGATCAGGATTGAACTTTGTACCATGTGCATGGGAGACGAGGACCTTCTCCATTATGCCAGCTAGTCTCAGTAGTGGCTGAATGTAAAACTAGTATGACTTCTGTATCACAGGCCATTTATAAGGTCTACTGCTTCTGTCAGTGCCCACTTGTGATTCCCTTCTCTAAGAATAAGTGAGAAAGAGCAGAAGACGGAGAAGCAAATTGTGGTGATGGTGACAGATGGCATTTGGGACAAGCTGTGCTGGTATTGCACAAAGAAAGTGAGTTGTAGGTCTGGGTGAAAATTTCAGGAGATGATCATTTGTTTTTATTAAATGAATAGATGAGAGAGAACTGAAGAAAAAAGAAGTCCCAAGAGGAGCTACTGGTATAAAACTTGTCAAATGCACTGCAAGGGTATACAAACACATTAACCCTGCATAATATGTTGAAATACTCAGTCAGGTGGTCATGCAAAATCATATAAAATAAATAGACCAGTAAAATAGACTTTAATAATTTTGGGCATGGTAGGGACAAAGTGAAAGCTGTAGTAATTGTTTTGTTTGCTTATTTGCTAACTCAGTAAAATTCCACGAGGCACAAGTGCTTCTTTTCAAATGTGAACCTAAAGAACAGCTACACTGAACACCAAAATCTGCACTACTCTCACTATCAAGAGCACTGCTACCAAGAAAATAATCCTCTGATGATACACGAGATGTAAATTTTATGTTTTTACTCCAATGTGTTTACAAGTGTTCCATGTTCTTGTACCATTAATGTGTGGTATAACTTGTTTATATACATTTCTGTATTGCTTTTTTTTTCTTGTATTGTACTGTATTTTCATCTATGTTTTTCACTGTTAGAGATTTTCACCCTGGGCTGCTTCTGAAAAGGAGCCTGCTTTTTACACTCAGTCTGCATTGCCCAGTCAGCAAACAAAATAAATAAAGTAAATATATATAAGCCAGGATAAGGTTGTAAAGAACTGTAGGGGTAAGGACAACTAAGCAAAAGCATTTTAAGCAAAAACAAAGTCCACATTAGCACTGTAACTGAAATAGTTTGCATAGCATCATTTTAAGAACATACTGATCATAGATAATATATCCTTCCTTTTTAAAATCAACTGTTGAAATCACTGCAGCTTAGCAGGAGACATTTCTCCTGGCATGGCAACCCCCTCATCAAGAAAAAAAAATAATTTTGTAAGAGGGCAGTACACTACCACAGATATGCCCTTAAAGTATTCCATCCATGCTTCAGAAGTATAACACAGCTCTCGACATTACAATTACAAAAAAGTAAATTCTCTAAGTGTCTGCTGTATCCAGATTAGGGTTGCAGGTGAGCTGGAGCCTATCCTGACACTTTGCAGACAAAAAGCAAAATCTCAGATTGAGTGCCAGTCTGTTGCAGTGCACGCTCACACAGACACTCGTGTGTGTGTGTGTGTGTGTGTGTGTGTGTGTGTGTGTGTGTGTGTGTGTGTGTGTGTGTGTGAGTGATTGCATACTCTCTTACAGGCAGTTTGAAGGATTGTTTTTAGCCTACAGCCCACCTTAATTGTGGGATGAAATCAGGACATTGTGAGAAAATCTTCACACGTGGATAGAGGACATGTTGACTCTGCACTGAATGCTCACTAGGCAAGACTCGAACTGGAGAACAGAGCATTGTGAGGCAGCACACTGCTAAGTACAGCACCACCATGCATCTATAAATTGAAGTTCTACTTTGAGTTTATGAAAAGTGTATCTGACAAAAAAAAATAACACAATCTATTTACAAAGCAATGACTCCTTTATTTGTATTTTATTGGATTTTACTGCTTGGAAATACCTTATTTTTTTGCTCTCTGTATGACCTCACCTGATGGCTCCTCTACCTGCATCCAGTTGGCCTGGATTTCAAGAGGATGAAAGATGAGCATTCCCAGGATAGCAAAAGCTGCATGGCCCATTTGTTCCTTACTGGGAATCCCAATTGGACTTCTGTTCCTCAACGAGTGTCCAATGTTGGCTTGTGGGCAGTCTATCTTCTCCTTATCCAAACTGTTGGAATTAGTCAGCTGTAGAAACAGTCACTTAAACTAAAACTTGAGTAGGTATGAGCTGTTGTATATCCAGTAACAATACTGATCAATTCTTTCAGTAAGGAAGATCTTCCTCAATCTGTCTGGAACATAACACTTACGTACCCCTGCATACAAATGTGGTATGTCCTGGCCCTAAACAGCTGTATTGCCTTATTGCCACCCTTTATTAAAATATTGAAAAAAATGTGTGCATTTGTAAATCTGAAGTAGTTAACTTCATTTTATCTGCAACCTGTGGGTATCCGGATCCATATTGGATCCGAGCCGGCAACTTTTTTTCTAGCATCTGCTCTGAGCTCCTCCCCCTACCCATAATGCACTACCATCTCCTACCTTCCCTCAGATCTCGTTTGCCACGCCAGTAGTTTGCATCATGGTCTCCTTTGCTCTGAGCTCAGGGATAGTAAGTTTTGTTTATACTTAGTCTCTTTGTGTGTCTGAGTTGATTATTTCCCTACCTCCCCTTTAGTATATCACTTGTTCGTCGGTTAGTCAAAAAAAAAAAAAAAAAAGTTTTTGTTAAACTCTGTAGAGTAGTTGTTAGGCCTGCCCTTTCCCTACCTGTGTTTGTGTGTGGTGTTTTTTTAGTAGGTAGTGGTTTTTTGGTGCAGGACCATGGCTGATCAGCCAAAATCTGTGTTCAAGAAATGCACAGAGTGTGGCCATAAGCTCTCCCCGGCTGATGGTCACATTCTGTGTGTTATTTACTTGGGAGTAGCACATTTGTCCACACAATGTGCTATCTGCACCGGGTTCAATCCTAGGGCCTTCAGGGATTGGAAGGCCAAATTAGTCGCTAAAGGCCTTCTCCCCGCATCCATGCTGGAATCTGCCACGGTCTTGGTATCTAGTGCTCAACCTCCCACCCAGACAGGGACTCAAACTTCCTCTTCTTCTGGTGCTGGGTCAAGTAAAGACAAATCTACAGTCAGCGTGGCTGACAAGGAAAAGGACACAAAGAGGACAGGGACAAGAGAAAGGACAGGCCTCGCAAGAGATCCCCGGACAGGGAGCTCTTTTTTAGTCCCCCTTCTAAGGCCATGAGGCCAGTTTCTCCACGGCTCCGGTCTCCTCATTTCTCACTGGAGCCGTTGGAACATTCAGATCCGAGGCCTTCCTCCCCGTCATTGCGCAGACCAGCCGGATCCAAGTCGGTGGCATCTTCGCGATCAGCTCGGAGCTTATCGGACTTGGACATGGACAGGATGATGCAGAGATTCATTCAGAACTAAATACAGATGGGAGTCTTGCCAGGCCCCTCTCCCTCTGGAGGGGGGACCTCCATGCCCTTTTTCCACCCCATCTCTTCTTCCCCAATCCGTGCTTCGGGGCTCTTGGATCCGAGGATTTTCGGAGCTGGTAGTTCAGCGCCGACGGTTCCTCCAACCTCAACTCCGGCTGTTACCTTGAGTTCCTCGGATCTGACTAGTTCGGATCCGAATGACTCTTGGAGCCGCGGACAGGGAGTCGGACCCGAGGGAATAGATTCTTCGGCTCCGCCTTTTTCAGATCCAACCCGTTTCCTTGGACCTCAGGCTACCCTTGCTTCGGCTCCGGTCACCGCTTCGGATCTGGATAGGGCGTCTTCCTTGCTGGGTGCCAGGGAGGTTCGCTTTCCTTCGGCCTTCGAAGTGGTGGAGAGGGTTTTCTCCCAGGGATTGAGACCCCAGCCCATTCCCTCAGATTCCACCCAGACAGCCCTGGATTTGGCGACGTCTCCCTTCATCCTGTCTCAGGGACAGCCCGTGCCAGAGGATCCCCAGGTTATTTTCCCTGAGGAACCCTCTGCGGCTCATGAAGCCCCTTCTGAGAGTCCCACTGAAGAGGGTCACCATAAGCGCAAGTGCAAAAGGATGCACTTGGACTCCCCCGAGTCCCTCACTATGGACACTGACTTAGATGAAGGAGAAGGTTCCCCCAGGTCACCTCCCGAAGATGTCTCCATCGGAGAAATCATGGAGATCCTCCGCCAGAGGGGAGGTTGGTCAGCCCCAAAACCTTCTGGGGATGAGTTAGTGTTCCTGAAGGCCTTTGGCACGGGCCCATCTACTTCCTGGGTGTCCCCGCCAGCGTAACCCTTGGTGGACCTTATCACCACGCGGGCATGGAAGGAGCCTGACACCGTAGAGCCCATCCCCAAACGCCCTGACAAAATTTTAGCTCCCCCTTCTGACAGACAACCTTGGTCAAAAGGAGCCCCAGTTGATGCTATGTTGGTCGCTGTAGCCTCAGTCCACCCTCCAGACAAGGAGTCCAGGTCGGTGGATAGGTTTGGGAAGTGCGTCTATTCCTCAGCGACCTTTTCAATCCATGCGCTGAACTATTTGGCACATGTGATCTGGCTTCAGCGAGACCTTGCATCGAAATTCGCTTAGTCGCCCCCAGTGTCTTTATCGCCGCAGGACAAACAGTTGTTCGCTGTGAAAATGTCTACCCTAAAGTCAGTCTCAAACACGTCTATGCGGCTCTTTTCCTATGCCATGGAAGGAGCAGCTAGGGCGGCTGGGACAGGCATAGCCTTGAGGCGCCATGCCTGGCTCAGGTTGTGTCAGTTTGCGGACCCTTTCAAGGCATTGTTTATTAATGCTCCCTATGACGGTTCTTCCCTTTTTGGGAAGACAGTACGTGACACACTTGTCCAGATCGAAAAGGACGGGAAGACTTTGTCTGCCGTCGGGATCCGCTTCTCTAACCCTCAGCGGTCCTTCTCTAGGATTCAAAGAGGGCAGAAGAAGATGTGGTTCAGAAAACCTCAGTTTTCCCGGGATTCTCAGGACAGCTATTTCCCCCAGAGGCAGAGGGGGACAGGAACGACGCCGACACAGAGGTAGAGGGGTTCCCAGGAATTTTGGGTCTAGGGAACCTTTTTCTGATAGACCCGGTCAGCAGCCCTGAAGGGTTGCCTGGCTGTCCTATTCTGGAGGCAGTCGGGGGAAGATTGTCCTTACACCCAGCGGCATGGGAGTCCATTACGACAGATCGCTGGGTGTTACAGATTATATCCAGAGGTTACACTATCCTATTTGTTGCCCTTCCAAATATTCCAAAACACCTCCTGAATGTTCCACTGACTCACAGGGAGGCTGCAGCTCTAGAAGTTTCAAAGCTGTTTCTCAAATGAGCCATCAACATGTTCCCCCCGATCAGTCTGGATCAGGCATCTATCAAGGTTCTTTTTAGTGCCAAAAAAAACTTGGAACCTCAGGCCCATTCCAGACCTGTCAATGTTGAACCTGTCTGTAGCCAAACAGAAATTCTGGATGGTCACCCTAGAGTCCATTCTACCTTATCTCCGAGAGTGCGACTGGATGTGCTCGTTAGACCTCCAGGATGCTTACTATCACATCAAGATCCAGAGAAGCTCCAGGAGGTTTCTGCGCTTCCGGCTGGGAGCCAGTCATTTTCAGTTCAGAGTCCTACCCTTCGGTCTCACCACAGCCTCCAGGCTGTTCACCAAGGTAATGGCAGTTATAGCGGCTCACCTGAGGCTTCAGGGTATTCAGGTGTTTCCTTACCTGGATGACTGGCTCTTTGCTGCGCCCAACAAGCCTCACCTTTGTCTGGCCCGAGATTACTTCATTTGGTTGGCAGATCTACTGGGAATTAGTCAATGTTCAGAAATCCCAATTGCAACCAGTACAAGTTCTAGACTTCATTGGGGCACGGCTAGACACCTTGCAGATGAAGGTATTCTTAACTCCAGATAGGATCTTACACCTCAGTTGCCACATAGCTCAGATAGCAAACATCAAGTCTCCAAAGGCGAGCAAAGTTCTCAGAGCACTGGGCTCCATGGCTGCCTCCATATCGATTCTCCCTTGTGCGCGCCTTCATATGCAGGTTCTTCACTGGACTCTGGCTGTTCAATGGTCTTGGCTAGACCTGTCCATGGAATTTCCGATCAGGATCAGTCACGTCTGCAGGATGTCCCTTCTTTGGTGATTAAATTCACCGGAGATATTACGATGCCCCTTCACGTCATCTCCAGTCCAAGGCACAGTGACCATGGACGCCTCCCAACTCGGGTGAGGGGGGCACTGTTTGGGAAGGACAGTCCAAGGCACGTAGTCCCAGTCAGAGATAAGTTGCACATAAATGTTCTAGAGATGAGGGCAGTGCTTTTAGCGTTGGAAACATTTCACACTGTCCTTCCTCTCGGATTGATTGCAATTCAGTCAGACAACAGGTTGGTAGTCTGGTATAGCAACAAGCAGGGGGAATCAGATCCTACCCCCTATGTCATGAGGCCATGAGAGTGTGGGAATGGGCGATCTCCACCAGTCGGTTTCTGATAGCAACGCACATCCTGGGGTGCTCCAACATTTTAGCGGACAGATTGAGTCAGGCTATTCTGATGCCGTACGAGTGGTCTCTGAAACGGTCAGTAGCGGAGGAGATCTTCCTTGCATGGGGTCAGCCTTGCTGCAATCTCTTCGCAACTCCTTCCAGTGCGAAGTGCAGCGAGTTCTTCGCTCTGATTCCCTCACCAGGGGAAGTCCCCAGAGACACTCTAGTCCATGCTTGGCCCCACGGGCTTCTGTATGCTTATCCACCATTGCCACTCATTCTGAAGTTTCTTCAGAAAGCTTGCCGTCTGCGGCACAAAGTTATCCTCATTGTCCTGTTCTGGCCTCATCAGGTTTGGTTCCCATTCCTTTGGTCTCATCTCTTAGCTCCTCCGTGGGTTTGAATCCCTGCCCGAATGTAATCTCCCATCCGCCGGGTGCCCGTCCGCCCGACCTAGACAGCCTCAATCTGACAGCTTGGTTGCTCCAGTTTCCTTGATTGCCAGGACTCCCTGTCTTTCATTCCCGGTAAAATCCATTGTGGTGGCTTCTCTTAAAGATGCCACTAGGAAACTTTATCACAGTAAATGGAAGCGTTTTTCCATTTGGGCCTCACAGAGAAAACTAGATCCCTTTACAGCTCCTGTTCCAGCGGTGTTGGATTTTTTGTCTGGCATTTTTCAGCAAGGAGCTAGCTCCTCCACAGTTAAAGTACAATTGGCAGCCATTTCTAATTTTCATGTTGGTGAAGACAAAATTGCCTTAGCCTCCTCTAGGCTGTGTAAGGCTTTTCTTAAAGGTACTTTTCTGTTACATCCCCCTGTCAAGGATTCAGTGCCTCCTTGGGACCTTACCTTCGTCTTACAGGCATTGGTTTCTCCTCCGTTCGAACCTGTAGCTTCAATGAATTTGAAATTTTTATCCTGGAAGACAGCTTTCCTAGTCGCCATTACATCTGCTAGGAGGGTTTCTGAGCTTCAAGCTCTATCTGCCGTGCCTCCTTATTTGGTCTTCCATAAGGATAGAGTCTCTCTCCATACTAATCCTTCTTTCTTACCCAAAGTGGCATCTGAAACAAACATAAACCAGTCCATTAATCTGCCTGTTTTCTTCCCTAACTTCCAAAATAAAGGTGAATACAAACTTCATTTGTTAGATGTTCATAGACAACTTTGCTTCTATCTTCATAGAACAAAATCATTCCGCAAGACTGACCAGTTGTTTGTTTCCTTTTCTAAAGCTTTTCTGGGAAAAGCTATTTCTAAAGTTTCTTTGGCCAGATGGATCACTCTTTGCATTTCGCATGCCTACAAAGCAAAAGGTTTATCTCTTGGTATTGTTAAAGCTCACTCTACCAGGTCCATGGTGACTTCTGCTGCTTTTTGGCCTAGGGTTCCTTTGGAAGACATTTGTGCAGCAGCGACCTGAGCCAATTCACATACCTTCATTTCCCATTACAAATTAGGTCTGATTTCTAGGGGTAGAGCATCCTTTGGCCCTGCGGTGCTCAGGAATATCCTTCCATAAGGGCCTACCAGGATTGGAGTAGCTGGGGACTCTGTCCCACAGGTTGCAGATAAAATGAAGTTAACTACTTCAGATAAAGAAGTTATGTACTCATCATAACGTTCCATCTGAGTAGTTATACTTCATTTTTCTGCAACCTTCCCTTCCTCCGTACCCCGGACCTTGTCCTGTTTTTACAGGTTTTGGATGGGCTGAGTTGCTTATGTAGTTAGTTGCAGCAAACTCGATCTGAGGGAAGATAGGAGATTGTAGTGCATTATGGGTAGGGGAGGAGCTCGGAGCTTAGAGCAGATGCTAGAAAAAAAAGTTGCCGGCTCGGATCCGATATGGATCCGGATACCCACAGGTTGCAGAAAAATTAAGTATAACTACTCAGATGGAACATTATGGTGAGTACATAACTTCTTTTTTTTGCAAATCCTAAATAGTTATCAACTCATTTCTATGGCACAGTTGGTTTCAGGACAGCACGTAGAACAGAGAAAGCCTTGAGGTCACTGACTCAATAATGTGCAGCTAAACAGCAGTAAACTTATTGGGACATTCTTTCTAGACCTATTAAATGTTTTTAATATACTTGATCATAACACCTACTAAATTGTTTGGTCTGTCTGTAGTCCGTTGCTCAGTACCACCAGGTGTTTTTTTTAATTACTTAGAAAATGGGAACAAGTCAACAAGCAAGTAATAATGCCTGACTGGGTGGGTGTTCTCTAGTAAATAACAGATCACCCATGGGGGGATCTGAGACCTGATGCCAGAGGTGGAGTGTAGGTCTGTTATTTCCTGTAGGTGTTATTATGCTTAGATAATAGGCTATCTGTTAAATCGCTTTGCTTTTTATTTTATTTTTTAATTGGTATACATTGCATATTATTTGTATGTTTTAAACCTGCTATAGCATATGTAATTGTTGTTGGAGGAAGTATTTTTATATCGGAAATACAAGTTGTTTAAGTATTTAATGTCCACACATAAAGATGGGTAAGTATAGACACACATAGATGCAGACGTACACAGCCACACAATTTCCTTTATATCTTTTTTATTTTTCTGCTTGCTAAACAGAAAAACTGTATTTAGCAAGTTAAAAAATGGTGTCTGTTTATTTTCAAGTCTGAGCTTCACTGCTGCTTAATATGCTTAGCTTTTTTACCGGTGACATCAATACCCTGTTGGAGAATGTCTTGTTCTCCAGTAGGGTATTGATGTACAATTTGTCTATTGTCTAAGGTAGAATTATGCATTCAGACCCCATGTGCAGTAATGTAGGAGGTCCTCCAATGTATTTGTGACTTGCAGATGCAAGACTGCACTTCAGTGTTGGAAAAAGGCTTTGGTTTTTGCTAGCAAATGCTATGCCGTTGATTCTTATGCATGCATGCACATATACATGTTTACATTTATTAACCAGTTAAGTACACTGGTCCAAAGACCCTTTTTGGGCCTGTTTCTGTTCAGGAAGTGTATAAAAAAAAATAGGAAAGAAAAGAAGCCTAGAATATCATGACCATCAAGTAGATACTGTAAGTATGACATTCAAGTACCTTTTGTGCCATAATAGACAGGAGTCTGTTTACAACAATGAGCATGTAATGTACATTAGAGGAAACATTATCCAGTACAACTGTAGAAAAATGCAGAGCTAGAAAATTACAGGAAGTTAGTATGCAGAGACTGAGCAGTGCAGTCTGGTTACTTTTTACAATGGTAAGTTCTTATCGTATAGGAAATATCCCGATCAAGGTTATAGACAGCTGATTATACATGGCAGTGAAGATTTAGTGGTAAAAAAAAAAAAAGATCTAGAAGGTGATAGCTGAAGAGACGAAAAGAGTAAAAAGTTGATAATGGCAATGAAGAAGGAAAGGTCAAGGGAAAGGAGGAATGGAAAGGGGAAGACAAAGGTAAAAGACGAGAAGTGGTTACCTGCGTACTACTGTTTTATAAAAACATTTTGAGGGTTGGCTGTTGAAAGCAGAAGAGACAGTTGCCTTTTACCATATAACTTAAACTGGCATGAAATTTCACTCATAAAATCATCCAAGGCCAACTTTGAGAGAAAAAGCGCTAATGACACAAAAGACCATCATAAAGCCTTCTTTAGCTATGTTAGAAACCTGGGTGGAAACTCCCAGATATGCTCAGAATTAGTCCAAAATGATAAAAAAATCACTGAACCCACAGACATTGCCAACATACTGGCAGACAGGTTCAGTGCAAATTTCTCCTCCCTCCCCAAAAGGAGAAATATTTATCCCACCAGAGTCTTGCCTCTCAAACATCTCAGATGTGCCCAGGTGAGAGCTGCTCTCTCTAAAGCAAAAAACACAGCATCAATGGGACCGGACGGTGTCCCCGGCTGTGTGCTACACGAACTCAATGAGGAACTAAACCCACACATAAGGCTGCTGTTTAATCTTAGCCTTACTACAGGATGCACTCCAAAGAATGGCGTACGGCAACTGTGGTCCCACTCCACAAAGGCGGTGCTTCTACAGACCCTGGAAATTACCGCCCCATAAGCTTGACAAGCCTTGTCTGCAAAACTATGGAGAGGATCATAATGGAACTCATAAATAAAGACATTGGGGACTTACAGACACTGGATCCTACCCAATTTGGCTTTGTCAAGGGCAGATCCTGCCTCTTGAACTTGGTCGACTTTTCAAACAGTCACTAAGGCCATTGATGAGGGTAAGGCAGTTCACACAGCCTACCTTGACCTAGCAAAAGCGTTCGACACAATACCCCACTCGGGCATCATAGAAAAGCTCACCAGCTTAGATGTAAACCCATATGTCACAAGATGGCTTGCAAACTGGCTCAAGGACAGAACACACAGGGTTAGAGTTGCTGGTGCCATGTCAGACTCTAAGCCGGTCACGAGCGGTGTCCCACAGGGCTCAGTCCTGGGCCCCTCTTGTTCGGCATTTATTTTTCTGAAGTGCAGGCAAACATAGGGGATTGTGGCTGACAAAATTTGCAGATGACTGCAAACTGGGCACCATAATTGACACTCCATCAGACACAGACATCCTCCAGAAAGGTCTCATAGAAATGGATAACTGGTGCCAGAGCCATGGCCTTAAGCTAAATGCCAAAAATGTATAGTCATACCCTTTGGGAAAAACAAGGTAACCCCTAATTACCACATAGGTGGTAATCCATTAAACACGGAAGAAGTTATCAGGGACCTGGGGACCCAAGTTGACAGTAACCTCTCTTTGACACTCACATTGCCAAAGTGGTTAGGAAGACCTTCTACATTGCCCACCTGATCATGAAGGGATTCACATCCAGATCAGGAGAGATCATTGTACCCTGTACTCTTCACTTATCAGACCAATGATTGAGTAAAACGCCCCATTCGAATGTACCTTACCCGACACCTGCAGCAGTTGGAAAGACCCCAAAAGTTCCTCACCAAAAGGATAAAGGCTCAAACATATGTCATACGATGCCCGACTGAAGAAACTCCAGCTCTATTCAGTCGCATACCCTGCTGAGAGGTGATCTGTGCCTGACATACAAGGCCATGTCCAACCCGAATTAATGGACATGCTCCACCTCAAAAATCCAAATCCACCAGAGCCACGAGCAAGAGACTTAAACCTCAACACGGATATAAATAGGATGTGCTGGAGGGACAGATTCATCACCCAGAGACTCCCTACACCATGGAACAGAATCCCAGTCCATGTGAGGCAGAGCCCCTCACTGACTCTGTTCAAGAGAAATCTTGACGAGTGGATGGGAGATCGTAGGTTTACCCCGGGAATCATCTCTGTATCACTGCTGGACAGAGGCACAGCAAACTAATGGGTATAGTATTCTCATCCTAAGGGGTGGTGAAAGCCACACACACTCTGGCTAGGCTTTTAAATGCCCTAGGGCAGATAGCCTAGTATGAACCTATGAACCTATGAACATGTCCTCTGTGCAGCTGATTAAATGTCTGCTCTCATGTGTTGGTCGTGTTCATTATACTAACCTGGTATAAGCTTTGGTAGATGCTTTATTCCTTTGCTGGTTGCCTCATACATATCCATAGGTATAAAGATTCATACAACTTATAGAACACTTTAGAATAATTTTGCCTTTAGATAAAAAAAAAAATCTTTGAAGTAATCTTCCCTTTTTCAGACTCTTGTATTTAAGCATGCATTACAGGAGCATTTCCCCAGAGAACAAAAGTACGTCTGCCGTAAAGCTTGTGCGATGTTTCCCTCTGAGTTTACCCCATTTTTCATTTCTTTCAGTTGACTGTAAAATTCAGGGAGTAGAAGTGAATTGTATTAACTCAGCAAAATTTAAATTGCATTTCTATGTAATATCAGTTATTATTTATACTTTGTTTGCTGAGATGTCTGGCCGAGTTGTGGTCCATTTCCTGTGGACGCCCACAGAGAAGAACTCTAATTCAGGGTAGAATAAAACTATTTATGTATTAAGCCTCACAGCAAGAGGTTCTCTGGTTCTCTGGTTCGATCCTCAGCTGGGGTGCCTTCTGTGCGGCGTCTGCATGTCCTCCTTGTGGTCGCGTGGGTTTCCCCGGGTGCGCCGGTTTCTTCCCACATCCCAAAGACATGCTGTAGGTGGATTGGGCACTCGGCGTGAGTGTGTGTGTGTGTGTGTGTGTGTGCCTTCTGTGGAAGGTTGGGTGCCAGGCTGGCAACTCAACACCATAAAACTCCATTGCCAATCATGAGCGGACTGGTGATCCACTGTGGCCCTAACAGAGAAAAGCCGAAAGAAGAAGAATATATTTATTTATTATATATTTATGTATTTATTTGAGTAGTACAGATTATGTAAGACAGTGCAAATGCTTTGCAGAGTAATTTAAAATGGTATAAAATGTCAGTGCCTTAAGTGTGTTTTATAGTAAACAGCGATGAAATGCAGAGACAATAAAAGTGCTAAGTATGCACATGAAAGCACTAAATATGTCCACCCAGTAACTTGTTTTACAATATTTATAATTTTGAGTGTAGTAGAAATGGACAACATAGCTGAAATGTTGACATTTGTTTATATTGGATGTCCTTCAAGGATGCATCTGCAGTCATCACATATGGGTTGTCCTGCCTCAGGCAGCCCTTCAGTCGGCCGGATTCCAAAGTCTGGGTCCGGCGTCGGCTGATGTCGCCCCCTCCCCGACGTCACAGCGCCTGGGGTATAAAAGCGTCAGCTGACGCCATCTTCCTCAGTCTTTCTTGCCACGTGGTGCCCGAAGCAGAAGCAGTTCGTAAGTGCCGGTCGGCCAGCTCCAGTAAAATCGCTATCCGAAGACTTCAAAAGCTAAGTACCCCGTTGGGGACTCTTTCTTGCCTCAGCCGATGTCAGAAAAAGTTAATAATTGTTTAACTTGTGGGAAACAAATACCTCATAAGGATTTCCACTCTTACTGTCTCCCCTGCTTAAGCCCAGACCACAACGTCTCGGCCTGTTCAGCCTGCGCTTCCTTCAACCGACGCACTCTTAGATGTCGGTCGGAGTTCGCAGAAGAGTTTTTTGGGGATAGTTTTTCATACAAAATGCCGTCGGAAACCCCGACATCTCATTTAATTAAGAAACGGAAAGACAAGGACCGACACACGCGGACCGCGGTTTTGGCTGAAACCGCGGCTAGGCTTACCGCGAGTGCCTCTGTCTCGGCTGAAACCGAGTCCTTGGAACTTCCGAACCCTGAATTAATACAGCTGACAGCCTCGGTCCCGGAGGCCCCTACTGAGTCGGTTACAGAATTGCCTTCCGAAACTGGTGTATTGGAATCTTCCGACACCATACCTGTAGACAAAGCTACACCAGCACGTGGTGCAGCCAGGCCTCCTGCATCCATGTCTATTAATGCCTTCACCAGGGCTAAAGCTGCAAAGCACACTAAAGCCATGCCTCCCAGGGTTATTCCTCAGGGACCCTCTTCTAGTTCACAGATTCTAACCTTAGCAGAGGATCTTATCTCTTTAATTAGTGGCTCTCAGCCCCATCCGGACAGGGGCTCCCAACCCCCTCTAGACAAAAGGCCCAGGGTGGATCCCCCTGATCCCCTTTCCTCAGAGGAGGCCTCTGCTGGCTCGGATCACTCAGACTACCAGGAGGAGGCTTATTCGGCCTACGAGGATTCGGATGCAGAGGAATCTATTCCCTCAGACTCCCCTCCTGAAGAGCTTTCCTTTGGGGAGACCCTTCACACTATGAGAGAGCATTTCAAATGGCAGGGCCAGGAACATTCTGACTCCAGGAAAAGACTAAGAACTTTTCTTCACTTACCTCAGTATAGACCTTTGGCTATTCCTCCTGTTTTAAATGTCATTGATGATGTGTATTCTGACTCTAGTATGACCCCTGACACTCTGCCTCCAGCCCCTGTTAAGCCCGATAGGTATTACAGGGTCCCGGACACACATAATTTTCTTTACAAAGCCCACTCTGCTGACCCTGAAACTATTTCACAGGGCCCTAAAGGGGTTGCAGCTGTTACTACTAAGAACCCACTCCCCTCTGCAAAGGAGTCCAGGGCATTAGAGAGATGGGGTAAAAAAGTGTATACTTCTGCCACTCTTGCTATGAGGGCATTAAATTGTCAATTTCATATAATACAGTATCAAGAGTATTTGTTAGAAGAAATGCATAAGAAACTGTCTTCTACTGTTGACCGTAAATCCCTTCAGGATCTGGTTCATAACTCCCAGCAGGTTAGCAACCATTTCTTACAGTGTGGCTATGATGCATTGGAAGCTTCATGTAGGTCAGCAATGACAGGTGTTGTCATACGAGGCATGCTTGGCTGAAGGAACAATCTCTGCCAGACCATGTTAAAGCTAAGCTTTTGGATGCTCCACTGGAAAAGCAAAAGTTATTTGGTTCCACTGCTCAAGAAGTCCTAAAGAAATTTGAAGAAAAGGCAAAATCTGTACAAACAGTTAAGGATTTTCTTCAAGTCCAACCGCCTAGATTCAGCAGAAATTGGCCTTCCAAGAATTGGTCCTTTCCGGACACAGAAAGATTTCAAAGGAGCAGGAACAGGCGTGCCAGAGGTAGAGGGCAAGCTAGGGCTCCTACAGAGGCCGTCAATGGCAACCTCCAATCCAGACAGGCAGTTCAGGGCCTGCAACTGCTGCACAAGGACAATCTCAATGACTTTGCTTTGACTCCGCCAACCATGGCTCAATTAGAAGCACCTTTGGTGAAAGCTTTCTTTATTCTCAAAAAACTGGCACAGCATTACAAGAGGCAAATGGACACTCCAAATAATAGACAATGGATACAGGTTCCATTTCCACACATTGCCAATAAGAAATGGCATGCCAGGTCTGCCACCAAATCAAAGGGCAGAGGCTTTGAAGCAAATGTCAAACTTACTACAAATGAAAGCCATAGAAAAAGTTCCTATTTCAGAACAAGACCAAGGATTTTACTCCAGGCTATTCCTTGTTCCAAGAAAAGAGCATCAATGGAGACCAATTCTCGACTTGTCCGCACTGAATACTTATCTCATTGTGCCAAAATTCAAAATGCTGACTCTACAGCAACTCCTTCCCATGCTGGGCAAGGGGTCTTGGCTGGTGACTCTAGACCTCAAGGAGGCATACCTGCATGTCCCTATCAGACAAAGTTGCAGAAGACACCTCAGATTTCTTGCAGGGTCAGAGCATTATCAATTCTCAGCATTGCCCTTTGGCTTATCTACTGCGCCCAGAGTATTCACAAAATGCCTGGCATCAGTAATAGCACACTGCAGACTCCAGGGGATTCAAATTTACCCATATCTGGACGACTGCCTTATACAATCGGACAACCAACAAACTTTGATAAAGGATTTAAATTATGCCATCAATCTTCTACAGGCCTTGGGATATACAGTCAACATGCACAAATCAAGACTTGTTCCATCCCAAAGAATAACCTTTCTGGGTGCGAATCTAGATACAACCATGGCTTATCTCACAGAAGAAAAACAAAGTCAGCTATCGGATTACTTCAAGAATCTGACAAGACAAACTCAGCTGACTGCAAGGAAAATCTTGCAGGCCCTGGGTTACATGGCATCCTGTATTCCTTTGGTTCCACAAGCAAGGCTACATATGAGAAAACTACAGTGGTACCTAAGGTGTTTATGGACTCAGCACAGTCACAGTTTGGAAACTTTAATCCCACTCATTCCATGCCTTCACAAGGAATTTCTGTGGTGGGCTCAGGCCAGCCAGTCCAACAGAGGGTTGCCCTTCACAAAGCCAAAAACCTCCCAAACTATTACAACGGACGCCTCAGACCTAGGTTGGGGAGCACACATGGAGGGCAGAGGTATCCAAGGACAATGGTCACGAAAGGAGCTACGCATGCACATAAATCAAAAAGAAATGCTAGCAGTGATACATGCAATCGAGGCCTTCAAACTCTTTCTCCATCAAGGCCACCTACTAATAAGGACAGACAACACCACAGTTATGCGGTACATAAACAAGCAAGGAGGTACCCATTCCTACCCTCTTTGCAGACTGGCAATGAATCTATGGGATCTTTCCTTGAAACTCAATATACAGCTACAAGCTCAGTTTGTGCCAGGGAAAGACAATACACTGGCGGACAGCTTAAGCAGAAATATCATGGATGCGCACGAATGGATGCTGCACCCAGACATCTTCCAACAGATAACACAATCTTGGGGGAGCCCGGACATAGATCTATTTGCTTCCCCCCACAATCATCAACTGAAGAAATTCTGCTCAAGGACATACCACCCACAAGCATGGAAAATGGACGCCCTCTCTTTCAGCTGGAGAAATCTGGCAGTGTATGCATTTCCGCCTATCCCATTAATGACCAAGGTGTTACTGAAGATCATAGCTCCAGACTGGACAAGACAGCACTGGTACCTACTGCTAAGGAGCATGTCATGTACAAAACCATGGCCTCTACCTCTATGGCCACTTCTACTGACACAGCACAGATACAAAACTCTACATTCCAACCTGAAAACATTGCAGCTAACAGCGTGGAGAATACCTTGACTCCTCCTCAGGATAAACTATCCCAGAGAGTGAAGGATATTATTATGGAAGCTCGCCGCCCTTCCACAAGAAAGGCATATTCAGCAAAATGGAAAAGATTTCTCATCTGGAACACCACAAAGGGCCTAGATGCGAAAGTGATGAACATGGCACATATCCTGGAATATTTGACAGAAATGTTTCACAACGGTCTGTCTTACTCTTCTATTAAGATTCATGCTTCAGCAATTTCAGCAGAGTACAACACTGACCCACCTGTCTTTTCTCATCCTCTCCTAAGACAGTTTCTAAGAGAAATCAAAAACATCAAACCTCCTCGAAAACCACCTCTACCTGCTTGGGACCTTAACTATGTGTTGGAAAAACTAACACTGCTTCCATTTGAACCAGCAGCAAATGCAGATCTACAGTACCTTTCATGGAAGACTGCCTTCCTTCTGGCAATAACCTCAGCAAGAAGGGTTTCGGAATTGCAGGCCCTGATGACAGTTCAGCCATTTATTATTTTTCACCAGGACAGAGTTTCATTAAGAACTAATCCTACTTTTATGCCAAAGGTGGTATCCAGGGTTTCATTGAATCAAGCCATTCACTTGCCTACCTTCTTCCCAAATCCACATAACAAAGGGGAGAAACTCCTGCACACCCTGGACATTCACAGACAGTTGCGCTACTACTTGGACAGAACTAAAGGTTTCAGAAAAACTGACCAGCTGCTGGTAGCATATGCTGCTGGTACTCAAGGAAAAGCAATTTCCAAACAGACTATTTCAAAATGGATAGGAAATTGCATTCGCTTTTGTTACTCATTTCATGGAAAGTCTGTACCAGCTAACATTAGACCTCATTCTACGAGAGCCACAGCCACCTCCACAGCCTTCTTAAGAGGGGTGGCTACAAAGGACATTTTAGAAGCTGCCACATGGAGCTCCGTGCATACATTTGCCAAGCATTACAATTTACCTTTATATTCCAGATCCAGAGCAGGCTTTGCTACGGCTGTCCTGCAGGGTATCTTAGCTACACCATCCTTTTCCTAGTTCCTCCACCCCCAGATTGGCTATGGTATTCTACCCATATGTGATGACTGCAGATGCATCCTTGAAGGACATAGTACAGTTTTGTACCTACCATAAATGTAGATGTCCGATAGGTATGCATCTGCAGTTAGGTTTACCCTCCCTCCTTCCCCTCTGTGGTATTCCTAGGGTGTTTACCCCTCTATTAGCTAGCTGGGGGGATCTATTATGGTGTATTTGTTTTTACATATAGATATATATATATATATTTTTGCAAATGTTTGGATTTTTATTGCATTTCTCCAAATTTAGCCTTCCTAGAGGGTACCTGGCATCTGGGGCAAGAAAAACTGAGGAAGATGGCGTCGGCTGATGCTTTTATACCCCAGGCGCTGTGACGTCGGGGAAGGGGCGACATCAGCCGACGCCGGACCCAGACTTTGGAATCCGGCCGACCGAAGGGCTGCCTGAGGCAGGACAAACCCATATGTGATGACTGCAGATGCATACCTATCGGACATCTACATTTATGGTAGGTACAAAACTGTACTTTTGCTGTCATTTTGCACAGATACAAAGTACATCCCCCCTAACTCCCCCCCCCCCCATTGTCAGGGTCAAATGAAAAAACTTTTCCAAAGCTGACTACAGTCTCCTCACAGCAGGTATAAGTAGATTCACAGCCACCATCCCTTCAGTTGGAACTAGCACTGATGGCCAAGCCTACACCAAAAAACTATATGAGCACCTACATAGCTGTATAGACTCAGTAATACCTGACAGGACCAAATCATCTTCCTCAAGGAATAGTAAACCTGGTCTGGTGGGCAACAGCAATAAACAAACTCTATAATAGAAGGAAAAAAAATGCTGTCCAGGGCCAAGAAGAAGCAGCTGCTAAGTTGGAAGCAAACTCTCCTTTTCCTGAACAAACACTGGTGAAATCCTCGAAGGCTAACTTTGAGACAAATTGGTCACATCCACCAAGGACAATCACAAGGCATTCTTCACATATGTCTGCAGTCTCAAAGGCAACACCCAAATCTGCTCTGAACTGGGTTGGTCAGTAACACCATATACACAAACGCCAAAGATATAGCCAACCTGCTGGGAGACAGGTTCAGTGAAAACTTCACCACCTCTGCACCCCCATCAGTAAATGAGGACATCCCCATCACCTGCCCCCCTTCCCTCATCACCAGGGAGCAGGTCCTTAATGCCCTCTCAAAGGCAAAAAATACAGTCTCCATGGGACCCGATAACATCGTAGGCTGTGTATCCTACATGACCTCAGGCATGAGCTTCTCAGCTCCATTAGACACCCTGTTCAACCAAAGCCTGAGCACCGGCTTCATCCCAGCTGAATGGAGGACAGCCACTATCATCCCTCTACACAAAGATGGAGCATCCACTGACCTAGGCAATTGTAGGCCCATCAGCCTAACTAGCCTGATCTGCAAGGCCATGGAATGCATTATCATGGACCTTATAAACAAGGACATTGGCAACCTCCAAACGCTTTACCCCACACAGTTTAGCTTTAACAAATGGAGATCATGCCTGTTAAACTTGGTTGACTTCTTTGAAACAGTCACCAAAGTCATGGACGAGGGGAAGACAGTGCACACCACCTGCCTTGACCTAGTCAAAGCCTTTGACACTATTTCCCACTCGAGCATAATAGATAAACTCTCCCAGCTAGGCATCAACCCATATGTTACCATATGGATAGCTCACTGATAGAACCCACTCAGTTGTAGTAGTAGATGCGTAACGAGCAGTGTACCCCAAGGATCGGTCTTGGGGACTCTACTGTTTGAGATGTACTTTTCTGAGGTGTAAGCCAAAACCAGTGGTCTGTGCCTGACCACGTTTGCAGATGACTGCAAGCTGGGCGCTATCTTAAATTCCCCTAGTGATGTGAACATCCTCCAAGAGGGCCTTACCCAAACTAATGAGTAGTGCCAGAAGCTTGGCCTCAAACTAAATGCCAAGAAGCTCATCATTATCCCCTTTGGGTAAAATGTCATCCCCACTAATTATCACATTAATAACAATGTACTAAGGATGCAGTCAGCCGTGAGGGACTTGGGCACCCAGGTTACTAGCAACCTGGCTTTTGACCACCATGTTGCCTCCATCATACGGAAGGCTTTCTACATGGCACACCTCATAAATATGGGTATCTCATCCTGGAACAAGGAGGTCATAACATCCCTGTATTCCCCCCTTATCATACCCATTATTGAGTACAGTGCCCATTTGGTATGTACCCTGCTAAGCACACGCAGCAGATGGAGAGACCACAGAGGTTCTTGACCAGAAAAATCCAGGGTCTCAAACACCTATCCTATACAGATAGGCTAAAAGCCCTGTCCTTCTGTTCAGTCTCATACAAACTGCTCAGAGGTGACCTGTGTCTGGCATACGAGGCGATTTCAGACCCAGCCTTGATGGAGTTGCTGCATATCCGTAAGACAAACTCCACCCACGCAACTCAGATGCAAGGATTTGACTTGGTCTGTGACATTAGTATAACTTGTTGGCAGGATAGAGTTGTGTCCCAAAGACTCCTCTGTCTGTGGAATACACTACCTCTCCATGTCAAGCAGATTACCTCTCTAGCTCTCTTTAAGAGGAACCTGGACGACTGGATGGGAAAACAGAAAATATACTCCTGGGATCCCACCTATGTCCCTGCTGGACAGGGGAAACAGGTGCTGACCTTTGAGGGAACATGGGTGAAATTTTTGGTTAGGCTTATAAGGGCTTCCGGGCCAATAGCCTAGTATCATCTTATGAACCAGTGTAATATGTACTATGAGGCATTTTTTTGCTGTAGACTGAGACAATTTCTGTGTTTGTTGTTAGTGTTTATGAGAAATTAATTTTATTAGCTTAGCTAGATATGTATTTCTCATTTTTATCTGCATATTACTAACCTATTTCACACTTGTTTATCTGTTTATGCCCATTTGGGAGCATGATTTTTTCATCAAAGTGAGCTTTTGTCAAAGCACAGAAAAGCCAGTTCAGCTCATATGAGATCACAACAAGAGGAGATTGTGAAATTTGCTCTTCCCACAATGTATTGTGATCTCAAGAGTTGGCACATACAATTACAAAAGGTTTTTGTTTGTTTTTGTTTCAATCATTTCAGATTGATATTTTTGAGATTCGTTATTTTTTATATGTTTGATGGAATGCCATAATTCTGCCCAACGGTTATTTTTTTATTATATTGGGAGCATTCTTCCCCAGAAACTCAACTGAAAAAAATATCTGCCCAGTTGGACAATCCCAGTCAACAAATTTGCAGGAGTATAGGCAGGAGTAACCACAAAATTATAACGTGTCAAGATCTCTGCTTTTTCACAAGTACTGTTGGTCTCCTAGAGTTCTACTTTGGGTACCTTTCACTTTCATTTCTCATAAACCTGCTCTCCAATAACCACCTTTACTGCAGTGCTGTGTGCATCTGATTTGGATTTGCCCCTTTTTAGGGCTGATCAGTGCCACTTTAACATTAGCAGAATGCTTGGTTATGCGAGAAATACTTTATTATAAATTGCACCAAATCAGAATTGGTGTTGTTTAGCACTCCTGCCATACTGTGCAGAGTTTGTCATTGCTGGGTTGTTACCTTCTACTTTCACTCACAATAGACTCTGTCAAGATCTGTTAATATCCTAGAAATTTGGATGAATGCTTCCCTTTTCTCCCATATCATGTTAATGCTGGTTACTTCAGAACACAGCTTAATTCTTTCCTTCAAAAGGTGTGCTGATTCTGCACTTGGAGTATGGTCCCATTTAACTATTGCAACGTCCTCCACAAAACATCCTTAAAATACTGGCTGCACTCCACACTTTCACTTTAAAGGCATCCACAGGTGTGATATTGGAAATATACCAGATGGAAGCCCCCTTCCTATTTTTTAATTTGCAGACTCTCACTAACCTTTTCTACAGTGTTTGGTCCCCAGAGCATTTCATCTTAGGAGCCAAATTGTGGTCATCACTCCCATCCTCCCTCATAAACATAATCTACTGCAGTGAAGTCTTTTCCAAGTTCATACTCCTGTAGAATGAGTCCAGTGCCTCTTTAAACACAGGGATCACCTAATACAATGACCTTCCCTTATCTCCACCCCCACCCCCTTATTTTTAAACCCAACTGGTTCAGGCATACATGTAAGTCTTTACATTAAAAAATGCTTTATATGCAGTATTTTAACTGTAGGGTGTGCTGTTCTTCTTGTCTGTACTGTAATGCTTGTGTCTGATTTGTAATGTCTCCTGATTTGGGTTAGGCCCCTGGACAGTGGCCAAACGCATTCCTTTTTATCAGTGCATTACCTTGGCTAGTAACATAGATTCATAGGCATTTACTAGGCTAACAACAACAAGGGCCTTTTTAGGCCTAACCATGTATTCCAAAGCTCTGACAAGTTCTGATACCCTTGATAAGTGTAAGCATGGGCCTGGGAGATGAACCATTTACCGGTTACCTCTGTTCATTAGAGACATAGGTGCCAAGCCAGGGATGAATTTCCAGTTTCCCATCCAATTGTCCAAGTTGCACTTGAATTGGGTTAGGGAGGAACTCTGCTTCACATGGATGGGGAGCCTGTTCCATAGGCAGCATAGTCTCTGGGATACATACTATCTCTCCAGCAGGTCCTATTTATATCACAGGCAAGGTTTAAGACTTTAGAATGGGTAATTCTGGTTCTGTTTGTTTTGTGGATATGCAGGAGGTCCATCAGAGTGGGGCCTGACAATGTCCTGTATGCCAGGCATAGATCTCCCCTCAAAAGCCTGTAGGAGACAGAATACAGAGATAGGACCTTGAGGTGGTCTGCATAGGACATTTTACTTCCGCCCTACATTCTTTTAGTGAGGAACCTCTGTGGATGTGGTTAGGTACATACTAAAGGGGGGGGCATTCTACTCAATGATAGGTCTGATGAATGCCGAATACAGTGGAACAATGACTTCCTTGGACTTGCCATACCTTTGTTTATAAGTTCCGCAACATGGAATCTGTAGATACATGATGATCAAAGGCTAGATTACTATCTATGTGTGTCCCTAAGCCCCCTGACATCTGGGTCAGCCCTAAGGGGTGTGTTGTCAATGTGATAGTTACCAGGGATGGATGACTCCCCAAAGGATACTATTATGCATTTCTTAGCATTTGGTTTTAGTCCATGGCTCTGGCACCACTTGTTTGTCTGTGTCAGCCTCTCCTTGAGAACATTTGTGTCAGTGTGAGATTCAATGACAGCTCCTAATTTGCAATCATTTGCAAATGTATTCAGCCAGAGACCACTGACATTAGCCTTCACTTCTGAGAAGTAAATGTCAAAAAGGAGCGGTCCAAGGACTGGTCCCTGAGGGACTCCACTTGTGACTGGCCTCTTTGTAGAGGTGGACTCCCCAATTCTAACTTCCTGGGTACTGTCTGTGAGCCAGTTGGCTATCCACCTGGTGACATACGGGTTTGTACCTAACCTCTTGAGTTTGTCAACAATACCTGAGTGGGGTATTATGTCAAATGCCTTGGACAGGTCAAGGCAGGCAGTGTGAATGACTTTGCCCTCATCCATTGCTTTGGTGACCTTCTCAGAGAAGTCCACCAGATTGAGTAGACGTGATCTGCCCTTGATAAAACCAAATTGGGTTGGGTCCAGTGTCTGGAGGTTTACTATATCTGTCTTGGTCATCTCCATGATAATTCTTTCCATGGCTTTACATATAAGACTAGTGAGACTTATGAGTCTGTAGATAGCCCCCCTTTGTGCAGAGGGATGACTGTTGCCTTTCTCCATTCATGAGGCATGAAGCCTGTTTGGAAGCTACAGTTAAATAGTAATTCCAGAGGCCCTGACGGGTCAAGTTTCATGATATTAAGAAGGCATCCAGGGATATTGTCAGGGCCCATTGATGCAGTGTTCTTGGTCTTAGAGAGAGCATTAAGGACCTGTTCCCTAGTGATAGTAGGGGGAGTTACATTTAATGATATTTCCTGAGGGGAGGTTGAGGGGGAGAGAGGGGTAAAGTTGGAGCTGAACATATCCGCCAGGAGGTTTGATATATCTTCTGGCTCAGTATAGGTTGCTCCATTTACAATGAGCTCTGCACACAACTGTGCATTACCTCTGAGATTGCGGACGTAGCTGCAGAATGCTTTGTGGTTGTCCTTGGCCTGGGAGGCCAAACTTGCCTCAAATTTGGCTTTGGTAGACTTTATTTGTCCACTGAGTTGTTTGTTTAGTTTAATGAGAGTGATTTTATCCTGTTGGGTGCTGCACCTCCTAATTTTTGCCATGATTTTCTTCCTCCTGTTATACAGCCAATTGATTTTGTGATTCCACCAGAGTGGCTTGTTTTTTTGAGTAAGTTTTGTACTTCTTCCTGGTGGGTACAGCCGCCTCTGTGCAGATATTAACACACTTGCACAGGGATTCTGTGAACAATTCTGCATAGGCAGAAGTGTTCTCAGGGTTTATGGGGGCTTGAAAATTTGCCAGGTTCTCACTTAATAGCAGGAGTTTAGCCTTAGAAGAGTTCCTAATTATTCCAGTTTTAGCTGATGGTCCAGGTTTTACTTTTACTTTAAAGAAGACCATTTTGTGGTCTGACCTTACCAGGGAAGGCATTACAGCAGGGTGTGTGCAGCAGTCTCCTACATTAGTGAGGACCAGATCCAGTATGGTTGCACCCTTGGTTGGTGTATTAATTATCTGGTCCAGGGAGTTTGTGTTTACAATATTCAGGAATCTCTGTGCATGTACGTTTGGTGTCGTATAGGACTCCCATTTAATAGTGAGGTAATTAAAGTCACCCATGAATATGGTAGTAGGTTGGATGGTTAGTGTTTCTAATAAGTTCAAATACATGATATGGGTTTCTTGGGTCATAGAGGGGGACCTATAGCTTGCAAGGAAGTGGTATTGGATTTTAGCTATGGTGATTTGAACATGGAGCAGCTCAAGTGCATTGTCCTGTGTATATTTAGTTTTGATGTAAATAGAGACACCTCCACCTTTAGTCCCTGCCTGTGAAGTAGCTGGCCTAAATGTGTAGAAGGCATTATAACCCTGCACTGTTGGTGTGCTCTCTGCAGCTTTAAACCATGTCACAGTGACCACACAGACATCAGCATTCTTTAGAGTAAAGAGAACTTCTAGGGAGTGAAATTTTTTGTTTAGACTCCTAGCATTGAGCAGTAATACCTTTAGATTTTTTTGTTTTTGATTTTGTCGGAAGTTCTTTCAGTTTGGCATTTCCTAAAAAAGGCACTATGGGGAAGACAGTGTTTTAGCTAATATTCGAAAGCCTAGAGGAGATGGGTGCAGACCATCCCCTGGCAAAGCAGCTTGTTCTGTTGACTATCTCCTTCCATGCTGACAAATATTGCATGCCCATAGAATGACACCAGAAACTAAATCAGTTATTAAAGTCAGTCGTCTTTTGTTCGTATTGTGGCATCTTCCTTGGAGAAGGTAAAATGCTGCTCAAGCATGAGGCACGCACATTTTGAGAGCTTCATGATGTCTCTCTTCATGTAGTCTAGGGAGGTGCGTCTCAGTAATTCACTCCCGCATGGACTGTGACTGAGTCGTATTGGTGATTGTGGTCCAGTGACCTGAGTGCATGCGTAATGTGATAGATCCTAGCCCCTGATAAGCAACTGACCGTAACCTTCTCCTTACTCAGCCTGGTGAGAGGGACATCAGTGTGTCTCATGACGGAGTCTCCAATGACTAGAATGTTGGATTGTGTGGTGACTTGCCTTATGGGCTTAGTGGTAGAGGCTGCATGAGATGTAGCTCTATGTGTTGATGTGGGTATTGTTCTGAAAGAGTGCATTTGGGGCTGCTGAGGTTATTTATTATGTGTACATCGTTTAAGAGGTATTTCTGGTTTAGGAAGGTTGCATTTAAGTGCCTCAGCATATGCAGGTCTATATGTCTGCTTTGACTTTTGTGTGATGGGTGCAGTGTGTGTACTACTGACAACCTTATTGACATTGAGTACTTTTATGTGAGAGTTTTGCCTCCAGTGACATTGTGTAAATACACCTCTCACATACCATATCAGTTTGTTTGAGAATTAACTGGTTGTCAGTAAACTTGAGGCAATTTCTACATTGCCTCAGGATGCCCATGTCCACCAAGCCAGTAACGGAGACAGTAGGAATGTTCATATCCATGGCAACAGACCCTTTTTTATTGATTAGACAGTTGGAGTGAGAATATCAATCACTGTCAGGAGTATCCAGTTTGCAACTATGTGGATAGTGCTTGTCGATGCAAACTAGCTGTCCTTTATGCCACTAGATGTTGGTGGAATTTCAGTTGTTCTTTTACCAGAAAAATGTCACTCAAGGTGTCTGAGTCTGTACAGAGCACTGCCAAACACTTGATGGGAAACTAATACGTAGAGATAGAAAATTTAAGGATGAAGTATTTAGGCAGATATTCTGAAGTTAGAAACAAGTCAAGCAGTACTTAAAGAAAACAAAGAATTAGCTTGTCAAGAATGATGAAAATAGGGGAGTCACATGAGTGGCTATTTCCTGGCTACTAATAATACTAGTCTCATCACATCTTCACTCTGTTGGGATGTAATGCTCCTTTGTTTCTTCTCTCACCAGAAGCAAAATGTTAGCACCAATCCCAAGAAGAGAAGCAGGCCACGGCCTGTTTAATGATCCACATGAGCCACAGTCTTGTCCCAAATGTTGCAAGGGTCTGTAGGCTTATCACCTTTCTCTGATAGATGCCTCGAATAGCAACCAGGCAAAACAAGTACGTTAAGCACTGACACTCACTCTCCAACCAGAAATGGTCGGAGATCAATGCACTCTGCTCCTTCTCTCACCAGGATCAGATTATAAGCACAGATTCTAAGCTGTCACCTATAAAGCAGTTATTAGGCTTTCTGGTGATCAGCAGTCTCCAGGAAATAATATCCCTGTACTCCTTCTCTCACCAGGACAGAACAAGTACTAATCCCAAGATGACTACTGAGAGGCAGAATGTGGGCTCTCCAATAACTGGTGGTCTTGCAATAGATGCATAAAAGTAAGATGAAAAAAATGGTTTATCCTAAACACTGCAGTGTGCACTAAGCAGTTAGATATGAAAGTGGGTAACTAAAGTTTTAGCTGTCAAAAAGGTTAAGTTTTAGGGTAGAGCCACTATTTTTAAAAGAGCAAGATAGAAGGGAGTGAGCACTTTTGTATTCTGGTACTATGCAGTACAGTAGGATGGCCAATACATTTAAATAGTTGAAGGGGAGTGATTTCACAAAATGATAATTTTGTTCTTACTCACACCAGCCAGTGAAGGAGAGAGGGAACAAGATAATTGGTCAAATTAACATAAGGGGCAGGCAGCTAGAAAGACGGTGGTGTTTAAGAACACAACAGTAACAGGGTAGGAAAAATTCTGTCTGACTCACAAGAGACAGAGCCGTGATCTCTTTTCAAGTTTTAATATGAGTTAAAAGCAGAATACAAGTAAAACACAGTGTAAAGAAAACAAACCACAGTATACAAAATAGAAAAAGACAGTACAGTAATACAAAAAAACAAGAAATAAAAAGCAAACTAACCTTTCCCTCCGCAAGCTGTGTCAGAGTCTGGGTGTGGCTTTCCAGTAAAGCCATCCTGGCTCATTAACTTTCTAGATATGCAGCCCCAGGAAAGAGGAATGTGCTTCCACAGTGTGTTTGTCCATGTTAGTAATCTATCTTTCTTTTGATCTCAAACTCAGAAAATAACTCAAGTAAAAGCTAAATGCAGGTGCTCACTTGATGTCTTTGGTTGGTTTTGTGTGTCCTTAATTGTTAAGGGAAAGCCTGCATGAGGTCAGTTATTGTATTTCATTTTTTTCTTTGTTTTTTTGCAGGTATCTACTGTGAGCAGTAGCAAGCCAGTAAGCAAAAGCAACGCAATGAGCAACTTTTTTGGGAAAGCTGCAAAAAGTAAGAATAATGCACTGTTTTTGAGATGATATTAATGGAGAAAAATAGTAGCAAGCTCATGCTAGATGGCTTGATATTCAGTAGTGCATCCAGTGTGGATGCTTTTGGAGTTGTCCTTCATCACTGAATCAGCAATAGTGGTATACATACCTCTCAAACTCTTAGTACAAGAAATCTGGAAAATTACAAAATAATGGAGGGATAAAGGCCCAAAAGTAGGGACAGATTTTAAGTATTGTTTCTGTAAACTTAGAAAGTTGCTGAAATAATAGGTATTGTGTTAGCATGCATTTTCTGAAGTATGTGATGTCTGAAACTCAAATGTCTGTCATTATTTAGTGACTTTAATTCCCAGTGATTTAAAAGAAAACCACAAACTTTATGAGGAACAGACCAAAAATATGAAGTGAAAATCTGGACAGTTGAAGGGTGTGTTGGTGGAATAATGCTAGAAATCTTACTTCGAGAAGTATTGTCTACATTTAGTTGCAGCTTGTAGGTGTTCTTATCTTGGACACAGTCGTTGGAGCAGTGTTTCCAGCAGCACACATGGTTGGACTTTAGCATGTATTGGTCTCAAACTGTCAAGCAGTGTTGTAGAACTTGCATCAGCCAGTTCAAACTGTCATAGGCCTGATCCTCTTTCAGTTCTTACTGCTCGTAACAGTCAGATTTAATTATCAAGATTTCTTAATTTTTCCAATTTTTGGCTGGCATCATTTTATATTGTTTATCACCATATTTATTGTTTAGTCATCAGATTAATTTCACTTTTATTGTTTTATTTTTCTTTTTATGTACCACTGGATGTGCGTAGGATTTTGTCTACCCATCAGAAGTCTCTGAACAAATGTACTTGTGGTAAATGGCTGGATCCAAAGATTTTTCACACTGTTTGATTTGTTTGTGGATTCAGTAACTTGGATTCAGAGTGACTAATGATAGCTTTACACTAGCAACTATAAATGGGAAGTTAAGGGCCACATAAATGATTTTGCTTGAAAGGAATGCTGAATGTAATGAGTAGAAAGCTTGAAATAAAAGGTACGGTGTATGAAGAAGAGGAAGGTGTTGGTCTTTCCAAAAGTAATATACAAACAGTTGATTATGAAGTTAATCCTACTTTACAAAATTATTGCTATGATAATTTCCTCTGGGGCTATATCCTGACTATTTGCAGTTGTAAATAATTTTGAGCCATCTGTGTTTTAGCTTGACTAAAATTACTTTCTGCATTTAGCAGCTTTCCTGTTTAGTTAACTGATTTCTGGGTGTATGGTTCACATGGGGTTAGTTTATAACCAGTATGTCTGCTGTTTTCAGTCTTTCTTGACCACTGCCTTTTGTATCTACTCCCTGTAAGTACCCGTAAGTCCTTAGGAGGTATAGAGTGCAAGCAAAATATAATGCCCTTGCAGTGTTCGTGAGTGAATGAACTGAGGTGCTTTACCCAGAGGGACATGCAGAGAGATATGATGGTACTTGCTATGCATGTGTTGTTAAGTGGCAAGAAAAACACTTCTCTAGAGTAGCAGCTTGCCTTCAGCAAGACTGATGCCTGGATACTAAGGTAAGATAATTTGCTTTAACAATTGATTTAAGTAGTTGGGGGATCCAGTATGTGTCGGCCTGGGATGAGGAGGCAGATTAGATTTTCTGTTTCACTAGCAGTGGCTTACACCTTTCATACCAGGGTGTCTACATACCAACTGAAGCCTTTGCAGCTCCCATAGTGCCTTTTTTGGCAGAGTCTTCCTACTGCACCTTTGTATAGCGCAAACTATAACCCTAATTTGGGCAATATCATGATGGCACTACTTAGTGCTCGGAGTCTAAATAGATAGATGCCAGGACTTGAGTACCTCATGCAAACTCCCAACACATTCATTTCTTTGTAGGTACTGAAGCATGGTTTCAGTGCAGTGACAGCACTCCCTGTATACTAGGGTTTAGTTCCTCTCATACCTTCAGGACCTTGTATAACAGTGGGATGTATCTGTATTTTTCAGAAACACCATCACTTCAAATCACATTACTCACAACCCTCACTTTGACCTGCCAGAGATCAAAATCACCCTAAACAAATCCAACTGTTACTTCATTGCTAGCTAGAGTTCTTTGTTAATGTCCCCCAGAGTTCATGGAAATTATCCTAATACCATTGACTGGCTAAATATCAAACCAAATAACTTCTTGCCAGAGGACTTCAATTACCCAAGCATTGACTGGCACACTCGCACCTCTAAAAATAGATATGCTTAACATTTCTTAGACTTTTTAATACCAGTGTACTGGAGTAAATTGTAAAACTATCCACTAGAGAATATAATGTAATTGACCTGATCCTCACCAACCTAGCCCTGCTATGCATTCTACCACACATTTCATCCATACCTCTCAACCTCTTAGTCCAAGAAATCTGGAAATGCCCAAAAATAATGGGGGGACAAATGCCCAAAATTGGGACAGATTTTAAATGTTGCTCCTATAAACTTAGAAAGTTACTGGAATAATAGGTGTTGTGTTATCATACATTTTCTGAAGTATGTGAAGTCTGAAACTCAAAAGTCTGTCATTATTTAATGACTTTACTTCCCAGGGATTTGACAGAAAACTACACATTTTATGAGGAACAGACCAAAAATATGAAGCAAAAATCTGGACATTCTTTGAAAATCTGGACAGTTAAGAGGGGTGATTTCATGTTTGGTTAAATGTGACCACAAATTAGTTACCTTCTCTGTCAAGATTAACGGTACCACCTCACAGCCAATTGAGACCATCTTTAGAGACTTCTCTAGTGTAAATCTACTTCAGCTTGTAGAAGACCCATGTAAAATTGCCACCAATCCTCCCCAAATGGACCCAGCTGAGAGGGATATCACATTCACTTCTTTTTACCAGTATCTAGACAGCTTCATAGAAAACTTTGTCTTAAATATAATGGCACCTTCAGGACTTAACCTCTCTGGTGGAACTCCTGTATTAATAAACTATATAACAAAAGAAGAAAAAATAGTGACGCGTAAAAAATCCCCACTCCTACCTCAAGACCATACTTAAATGTACCAGGAAGGAATCAAGAGCACTGTTAGAAAATGTAAGGCAGAGTGCAAACATTAAGTCACTACATATACCAAAGGAAGTGCAGATCCTTCTTCATTTATGTCAGGAAGCAAAGAAATGTTCAGCAATGCACTGAGCTCATCCATGATATGACACATTCCAATTCCAAAGCTATAGCCAATATATAGTAGACAGTTTTAGTGATAACTTTAGCCCACTTACTCACATTGTTACATCAGAATAGCAACTCTCACTCCTCTTTACACCCAGGTAATGATAGGGCCATCAATCTCTCCAACCTTCTTTGCTAAGCCATGGAACGTGTCATAGCAGAACTTGTTTATGTGGACATAGGCAACTTAACTGATCTAGACCCCACTCAGTTTGGTTTTGTGAGGGGCAGGTCCTGTTTGCTGAACCTTTTAAACTTCTTTGAGTTTGTTAAGAGGCTGTGGACAGTGGCCATTTTGTGTATGCTGGTTATCTTGGCCTGGCCAAGGCTTTTGATGCTGCCTTTCATGATATTATTGAAAATTCAGACAAAATAATGTAAACCTCTGCATTGCCCACTGGATTGCAAAATTATTATCCAACAAATCCCAAGTAAAGTTGCTGGTACAATCTCTGACTACCAAATTGTAACTAGTGGAGGTACCTCGTGTATTATTGCTGCATTTATTTTGCAGACATTCAGGCCAGTATTCGTTAAGTATGGTTGACCAAGTTTGCTGATGACTGCAAGTTGAGCACTGTTATTTGCTCACCCATGGTACTAAACTGCCAACAAAAGGGCAGGAATAGGAACATATGTGGTGTAATGAAAACATTCTCAAGCTAAAATGCAGAAGTGTATCATAATAGTGTTTAGGAAAGTTGTTCCCACCTCATAAGTTATAAGTAGTCATCTTCAAGCAGATCGGGTCATAAGAGACTCTAGTACTTAATGTGGACTGCTCTCTGTCATTTGATCATGTTTCTATCATAATCAGAAAATCCTTTCTGGCCCATTTAATTTCCAAGGTAATATTTTCAAGATCAAAATGAATCATCTTACCAACATACTTTTCCATTATCAGACCCATAATCTGATACTGTACTCTTCATTTATCAGACCTATAATCAAATACAGTTCCCTCTTTGGCATATATAAATTCAAGCATATTGCTCATCTGGAAAAGCCCCAAGGATTTTTAACCAAAAAAAAAATTAAAAGCTTTAAATACATTAACTATTCCAAAATATTATCACAACTCTCCTTATACTCAGTATTCTACTGGCTGCTCCTAGGTGACCTTTCTTGCCTTTTTTTAAACACCTTTATTGAATTATCACTTGTGACACAGGCAAACTTGCATTTATTTAAAACCAATCAAACCATATTAACAAGTTCACATTTACAAACATTGTACATCACATATATTGTTATTTATCATATAATCAATGCAGCATTACATAAACTGTTCAATTCCTGCCTTCTATTAAACCTCATTCCTCCTCCAAAACATTTTTCTACTTGTATTGTTCCCACAGTTTCCATTTTATTTCTATGTTTTTTACTCCTACCCTTTTCTAAAGATCCCACTTCCTGTTCTTTTATCTCTGTTACAATATTCAGTACTTCAAGTATAGTTGGTTTAGGTTTAGCTTTCCATTTTCTAGTAATTGTTATTTTGGCAGCCACCAGAATTAAACTTAATAAGGCCTTACTATGTCTAAGCAATTCATATCCTGTATTCCAGCTAAAAAAAAGCCTTAGTTACACTTATTTGCTTGCCCAGGCAGAGTACTGTGTACAGAATTTTTAAAGTCTGCCAACTCATTACACTCTTCTCCATTACACCTCTAACATTGCCATCTATCCAATGAAAACTTCTTTGGAGTCTGCTTGGGGTATAAGTCCTGAATACTTTAGATTTGTTGCATGTATGGGAGCCACTCGTATGTCCCCCATTGCTCCTTTCTGAATTGTGTATCTAATCTCTCTCCCCTATCATTGCTGACCTCTTCTGATTGATTCCTATAGTTATTGTGCAATATTTTATATGCTTTACTAATTATTCTTTTTTAACAGCAGCTTCTGTTCCAGAGTCACCTTAAAAACTCAACCACTGCAGGTCTTTCATTTAGTATTCCCATACCCTTTTCTCTTTATCTATACTCTGATATCAGTCCCTGTTAGAGAAGGCAGTCATTTAGCCTGTAAGCCAAATATCTTCTTGACCTCCTTCCATTTTGTTACTTTCCGTCTCTAATTATTTGTTCCCAATACCATGCTTCCTTTGCCAGCTTCCTCCAGTAAATTCCAGCCCCCTCTTTCCTATTCTCTGTACCCAGAATTGCAGTCATCCCTATCAGCAGATTCTCATTTCTTCATTCTCACGTTGGCTTAGTTCTTGGTATACTTTTGGCTACTTTATGAATATTATGTTCTGCATGACTGTTCTCCTTAAGGATTAACTTCCAAAACCCCATTCTTTCCTTATATCTTGAATTAACCCCTATTTCATCATCCTTTTCCACTTTGAATTGTAGCTTTCTCATTGTATTATGTATAAGAGCCTTAACTGTGTAGTTCTAAATATCCCTTCAAATCAGATAATCCTAAACCATCTTGTTCTACAGAGGATGATCAGGTCATCCCACTTGACTCTTGCCTTCCCCAAATAAAATCATTCAGCTCTTTGTTAATTACTGTTCACGACTTTCCTCTGGTTGATAAAAATCTACTTGAGCCTTTGTCTGAAATTAAAGGGACTAAAAACATTTTTCTGTGTATGACTTGCTATCCATATCCATAGGCAAAAACTTCTAATGTCTTAGTTTTTGTATTATCTCATGTTTAGTCTCTTCCCACATATCCTTAGCTACTGTAACAGAAACCTTTTTAATCCATACTCCCAAATACTTCATTTTATCATATCCCCATAAATATGGGCATTACTAAACCAGTTCATGTGTGGGTACATAATTTACAGCTATGGTCTTTTCTTTATCTTCATTAATTTTATATCCCCCCCCCAAAAAAAATGGAACTGTCTCAGAATGTTCCACAACAGTGAAATGCTCTTTTCTGGTTAAATCAGATACAGAATAATATGATCAGCAAATAAAGCCAACTTTACTTGAACACCATACCAGTTATATCATTGCCTTTATGAGTCCCTTATTTTCTTTGTCACTGGTTCTAAATGTAATGCAAATTACAAAGGGGAAAGAGGTCACCCCTGCCTGGTTCTTCCATTCATATGCAAATAATCAGGGAGGAACCCTCCCACTTTGATTTTTGCCTCCAATTCCTCATATATTCTTCTAATTAACCTTATTATTGTGTCAGGAAATGCAAAGGCTTCCATTGCCCTTGTCTTCAAATCCTAGTTTATTCTCTCGAATGCTTTCTCCATGAATAACAGCAGTGTTTTCTTGCATTCTGCTTCCCTGTAGATCATTGTTGTTCTATTAATGTTAACACCGAGGCATACACTCATAGCACGCGTTGTGAGGTGAATAGAGCCTATAGCACTATCAGGAATTGTATCGAGGACCTGTTTATTGAAGGACAGATAGACCAAAAGACTTACAACTATTTGATAACTTCATATCCCAGATATCCTTGTATATTTGGCATCCCTAAAATCTGCAAGAGTATTGAGAATCCCCCATTGAGACCTTTAGTGGACAGTAGGGGATCACCTACATACTCTTGTGCAAGGGTTTTGGTTGCCATTTTACAAAAATACTTGGCCAAAGCGTCTCAAATTTGTAAAGACTCTTGGACGTTTTTGAAAAATATCGACGCTTTGGAATTTGACAAAAGTTACAACTTCCTTACAATAGATGTAAAGGACCTGTATACTAGTATACCCCATGACATAGCGTTAGAATGGGTGGGACTTATGCTTAAGAAACACAATGCACCGACTAGGGAAATTGATTTAGTATCGGTCCTTTTGGACTTAGTTTTAATGAACAATTATTTCATTTTCCTTAATGATTTCTTTTTACAAAAAATAGGGGTCGCTATGGGTTCTCCTTGTGGAGGAAGTGTAGCAAATCTAGTAATGGCCTAATGGGAATCAGAGTTTGTCTTTAAAGGTAATAGGTTCTCTGATACCTTCTTGTTCTATACAAGGTTCTTGGATGATATTTTCATCCTATTTAAAGGTAGTGAGAATGACAGCCACCAAGTCATAGACTATTTTAACAACACTACTGGGTTTCTTCAATTCACTTACACATTTAATTGTGACACCATTGCCTATTTGGATGTTTGTTTAAGCAAAGATTACACCTTAAATGCATTTACAGCTAATATATTTAGGAAAACTACATACTCTTAACACCTTTCTCCACTATACCAGCTGTCATCCCTTCCACCAGAAGAAATCTGTTGTTAAGGGACAGCTGGTAAGAGCTTCTAGGATGGTCAGTCTGGATGAGGATTTTCTTGATGAATGTTCTGTTATAAAGAAAATGTTCCTTCATAGGGGGTATCCTGAACCATTTCTTGACTCAATTGTACAAGAGGTAATGGATAAAAAACGTAATAAAGTGTATTTGCCGCTGTTGAGAGCTAACCCTAGGCTTTCCACCATAGAAGGTGATACTATTCTAGTGGAGAATAATTATGGTAAATATGATAAGAGTATGTTTTTTAGCAGTGAACAACCAAATAATAATCCTATTGTAAATTTCATAACTGCATTTAGTACAAGTAGCCTGTGCTTATCTATCCTGAAGAAAAACTGGGACTTGTTTAAGATGCAACCAGAGCTTTATGTAAAGCTAGGTGAGGGACCTAAAGTAGTCTATAGGAGAGGGAATAATATTAAAACTCTGATGGAAAGGCATGATACATCCATAGTGAGATGCCCTGGTATGCATAAATATTTGAACTGCAAATACTGCAAATTTGTGGAAGAAAGTAATACATTTCAAGTGAATGGATTAATGTTTAAGTTGAAGAGCAAATTTGATTGTAATTCTACATTTATCACTTATCTAGCTAGGTGTACATCCTGCCTAGCATTCTACATCGGTAAAACCGAGAGAAGGTTACGAGACAGGATGTACGAACATCTGTACGCCATTACGAAAGGCAAACTTGAAAATGCGCTTGCTAAACATATAGCAGTCTATCCAAGTCATGGTTTTAGATTTATGGCTATTGACCATGTAAAAATTGACCCAAGGGGGAGGCCCTAGAAACTTGAAATTAGATGAGTTAGAATTGAAATGGCAGGTGAAGTTGAATGCATACAGTCACCCTGGACTAAACTACTCTTATTCAATTAGGTGTGTACTGAAACTGAACAGTCTCAGGAGATGACTTTTTACATTTACATAGCCTTGAGCATCTTATGTGAGTATCTAATGAAAGACATGATAAATTTAGTAACTTAATATAGGGTTATGGATAATACGAATATAATCCATTTACTACATACATATATATTTTTTCATTATGTTTCTTATTATAATTTTTATTTTTATTTTTATAACATTCTATGTTATTGTTATATTATTTTATGTTGGTTGGTTTATGGATGATTAGTTAGTTTTAAATTAAGTCTTAGTGCCCACTTGGTTATATTTCTCTATAGGGCGAAGTAAATGTTAGTGAATTGTAATATAACTTGATTTTATATTTACTATTTACACACATTTATTTAAAACATGCATTTATTTTAAAAAATACTGTATTTTTTAAAAAATATATGTTTATTTCACTGTTTAGATGTTTTACAGGGGTTGCTGCTTTAAATCTGTTGTAGGATGTTAATTAAATTATGTAAATGGAATGATTTGTATTATTTATATGACTCGCATTGTTATTTGTGTGTTTCTGATGAAGTCAGATTCATTGAGCTGACGAAAAGTGCTTCAATAAATGTGTTTGCCGACTGCTATCTACTTTTTCCACGCTTTGGTTTATTTATTTTATGAGTTGTTTTTCGCTTGTGTTTTTTGTTCTGTTAATGTTGTCAAATGTTTTCCTCCCCTCCACAAAGCCACAGTGGTCCATATCTATCAATTTTGGAATCACCTTTGCCATTCTTTTAGCCTTTATAGACATAAACACTTTATAATCATGGTTTAAAATTGAAATGGGCCTATACGAAGCTGGGTCCTTAGTGTCTTTAGGTATTACAGCCACCACAGCTTTTTTCCAGGATGTTGTTACCTCCCCTTCTTTTAAAATACTGTTAAACAAAGTCTTTCAGATCGTTATCACTTTCCTCTCTCCTAGCTTCCAAATTTTCACCAGAATGCCATCTATTCCTCGAAACTTTCCTGCAGATTGGTTATGTATCACCATTTTTATCTCATCTCCACCTATCTTAACTGATAGTTGTTGAGCCTCATCTGCCTCTAACCTTGTCATATTCAATTCTTCCATAAATGTTTCCATTTTTGCTTTCCCCACTTCTCCTGTGCTGCAACCTGAAAGACCGTTTGAAAACACTTATTGCTAAAGGTAAAGTTTTTATTATAGTAGGTGTTCTCATATTTGCTTGTTTCCACTTAAAATTTGTTATTAGAGTAAGCCCAAGGGTTTTAATTCAGACATTTACCTATGCAAAAGTAAGAGGAAACATACCGGCTCTACATATGTTATGATCTGTGTACTCTTACGCCCTGTCCTCCACCTCAACAACCTGAGATTATAGTCTATTAACTTAACCATGCTTTTGTCTAGTTTTTCTTCTGGTTTTGCAGTGTAATGCCTAAATTTCTTAATACCAAAAAAAAAAAAAAAAAGAGAAGAGTTACTAAAGCATCCATTTACTTTAGTAACATTGTCACATGCAAGAACAACTAAAATAACTTTTTACAAAACAAGTTTCATAGAAATATTAAGAACAGAAATTATTTTGCTTATACTTAGATTTTTTCCTCCTTCATCACCTTCCCTCAGAGTCCTACCAAACATTAATGACATGAAGTGAGGCAAATGCTTTTCATTTCCCCACAAGTTTAACAACGTCAATAAAAGTTCGCTCTTTCAACTTATTCTTATACAGCCGTATGTCGCAAATGTGATTGATGTTTTTCAGTCTCACATTTGCTCAGTAATTTCCTTGCTGGTGTTCTTTTTCTTGTTCTTCTCCATCTCCCAACTTCCAGCTCAGTTCTAAGGTACCCCTGATTCTTCTGGTCAACTTTTGTGCTTTCTGTCTCTCTCATTCTCTCTCAAGCATTCTCCTTTGTAACAGTGGAAAATATTTCGATGGCAAAGTCTGTCATTGTGCTTTATTATCAGAAGAATGAGAAGGTGAGTACAATTCTGCTTGATGGATCACATTTTTTGGGCAAAATTTGCATTTCCCAAAAATGACTTTGTTCCTCCAGGGAAAAAATATTCTGAAGACAGCTGGATTCAGCAGCTTCAATCTTTCACACCTGCCTATTGACATTCTCTGACTACTGGAATAGTGTACAGTGAATAATCATTTTCCACAAGCACTCTACCATCTCCATCTTTTAATACTTTGCCCTTTTGAACAGTTTTCTCAGAATCAAATCTTTCTGTTGGTAGGTTTTCATCTTTACCAATAAAGGCTTGGCTGCTTTCTCATGGCCAGAATTGGAGAATATGCATGATGTGCCTTTTCAATTAGCAGTTTCTTCGGCGGAATACCACTCAAGGTTTTTATTTGTGCCTTCATATAATTCTGTCTAGTTTCTCTGGTAAAGCAGAAAATCTCAGATTCCTCTGCATGCTATATCCTTTAATTCAACCATTTTTTAAATATCTCTTCTTGAGCATTCTCATACTTATCCAGCGTTTTTCCTTTCAACCTCTGTGTTTTTTTTTTTTTTTGCAGTTTTATTAGCTCATCTGAATATTTCTTTAAAGCTCCTTCCGTTTTTTCAAGCCTTTTGTTGTTTGACTTGATGTACTCCTTCACTGTTTCATTTATCTTAATCAGCTCTGTGCACATTTAACTTATTTTTCCTCTAGGTTACTGGAAGCCATGTCTTGCACCAAAGCTGAAGCTTGAACTGCTTTTTGTTGAACAGCTGCAGATTTCTTCCCAGTCACTGTTTTCTCTTCACCTTTTCTAGTTGATTTTCTTTCAGGGTTTTTTAGTTTCTTTGCTGGCATCCAAGCAACATACTTACTAACATTAACGTAATTTTACTCAAACTGACATAGCACTGGCTGTTTCTGTTTCACACTAGGACAGCTGAAGTTAAACTGTTGATCAGTGTGTAGCCATCTTGGAAGTGACCTTTCTTGCTTTTTGAGCCATGAAAGACTCAATCCTATTTGAACTCTTAATTTTATTTATTTATGTATTTTATTTTATTTTTTTGCAAAACCAGTGGTTCTATAAACACTTGTACTGTGGACCTAAATTTACACCAAGTAAATAAAACTAATTGGAGGGTTAGGTTCTTATAACAGTTTCTATGTTAATCATTTGATCACTGCTGCAGTAGCCTTAGCTACATTGGTTATATCCTGCTAAGGATATAACAGTCAACTAGCTTCCAAAGCTTTTAAAGGTACATTCCACATGCATAAACCATTCACTAGCTTGAGCAGTACTGAAGAGAGAGAGTGTGGTTTGGACACCAAACTCTTAATAGCTTTCCTGCCACTGAAGAGCACTCCTCTTGCAGGATTTCGAAGATCAATGGTCGGCTTATGCTTTTCCATTTATTGGCAGATACATTTTTTTCAGGGGGAACTTTTTGTTGCAAAAAGTGAACTTTTTCTGTGAAATTATTAATTTTCAGCTAGGAAAAGATGTCTTTACAGCTGTCACATGATTTGTAGTAACTTTTTAAAAGGAGCATTAGCTGCAACAACTTTTTTTCTCAGAAGTAAAAAGTAACTTAAAACTGTTCAGTCCTTAGCAAAAATTGTGTTTTAATATTTTTCTTGGTGCAATAACCGTCTTAATGTGCTTTCATCTGTGTTTTTTGGTTGAAAAAAACAACTTCTTTAATAATTACCGGGCTTCCTTGTGATTCAGGGATGTTTTTCAACTTCATCATGGAACATCCTACTGGTTCCTCCGTTCTTTATTCCATTCACAAAAAGTAAGATTTTTAAGCATCTTTGCCATTTTAGCAGGCTTCTGAATTGCCTTGTCTGCAGATGGGTGACTGTTGTAGCCCTTTCTAGCTTCTGAGACCATTCATCTTTTTTCCTTGGCTACTTTTATAGTCTCTACAGCCACTATTGACCCAGGGGAGGCTTTAGACCTGTCATCTGCTGCTAGTAAGTACCTTGATAGGCAAGGGAGAAACACTGTGGTCGGTCTTCGAATAAGGAAACAGGGAATACCTCTTTGCTTAGCCAGACTGGATTGCCTATCCCTAGAGATGTTTGCCTGTCAAAAGTAGATCTGCTTCTTCAGAAATTCCTGTCAAAAAGGAGAAAAAAGTTAGACACAGGTGTTCCCCTGACTTACTTAGTTTAAACAGGAGTGATTTATTGGGCTTATCTCATAGTTTAGTTCAGGCTCTACCCTTCCAGTTCCTGGTGTTCTCGTAAAAGAGGAAGGGATTCTACAGTGTCTGAGGATGTTCAAGAATTTGAACTATAAAATGATTGTGAGGGGACAACTTATGATTTCTCTCCTTGGGTTTCTTATTATCGGGAAGAGTGTTGCTTTTGAGAGAGTCCCTTGAAAAGATTTTATTTTTTGAAACAATATCTAGAAAGAATCAGTTGTTTAATTTTGGAACATAATGATCTTTCTCTAACTTTAAAGAAATATTTTCATTTATTGTCTTTGGACTTTCCTGAACCTACTGCAGTTCCTCCTGTTTCCAGCATTGGAGGAAGTATTTATTAAAGCCAGTACCTTGTGTGGCAGCCAGCTTGCTGCTTGTAAGAAAGCAGATAGATTGTAAAAAGTTCTTCAGTCTTATGTAAGATTTTATTTTCTAACCCCAAATCAGATGCATCCGTGACTTTGTTGGTAAACATAGCTGCTGCTAAACACCTGGTTATAGGTTATAGGTTCATAGGTTCATAGGTTCATACTAGGCTATCTGCCCTAGGGCATTTATAAGCCTAGCCAGAGTATGTTTGGCTTTCGCCACCCATTTTAAATTAATTTTGCTATGCCCTTTTTCGAGGTTAGTATACTGTGCCTCTGTCTAACAGTGACACAGAAGTGATACCTGGGGTAAACCTATGATCTCCCATCCACTCATCAAAATTCCTCTTGAAGAGAGTCAATGAGGGACTCTGCCTAACCTGGACTGGGATTTTATTCCATAGTGAAGGGAGCCTCTGGGTTATGAATCTGTCCCTCCAGCATGTCCTATTTATTTCAGTGCTGAGGTTCAAGTCTCTCGAGCGTGTAGCTCAATGGGATTTGGATTTTTTGAGGTGCAGCATGTCCCTTAATTCCGGGTTGGACATGGCCTTATACGTCAGGCACAGGTCACCTCTGAGCAGGCGGTATGCCACTGAGTAGAGCTGGAGTTTCTTTAACCGGGCAGCATATGGCATCTGTTTGAGCCCTTTGATCCTATTGGTGAGGTACTTTTGGGGTCTTTCCAGTTGCTGCAGGTGTTTGGTAAGGTACATCCCAAAAGGGGCATTGTACTCGATTATGGGCCTGATGAGGGATGAGTAAAGAGGCACGATGACCTCCCTAATCTAGACGTGAATCCCTTCATGATTAGGTGGGCTATATAAAATGTTTTTCTAACCACTTTGGCCACGTGGTTGTCAAATGAGAGATTGCTATCAACTTGGGTCCCCAGGTCCCTAATGACTTCTTCTGTACTTAATGGATTACCACCTATGTGGTAATTTGTGGGCACTTTGTTTTGCCAAAGGGGATGACTATAAACTTTTGGCGCTTAGCTTGAGGCCATGGCTCTGGCACCAGTTGTCTGTTTCTATGAGGCCCTTTTGGAGGATGCTTGTGTCGGCTGGAGAGTCGATTATGGCGCCCAGTTTGCAGTCATCTGCGAACTTGGTCAGCCACAGTCCTTCCGTGTTGGCCTGTACCTCCGAAAATATATACCAAACAAGAGAGGTCCCAGGACTGAGCCTTGTGGGACGCCACTTGTAACTGGTTTGGAGTCTGACATGGCTCCAGCAATTCTAACCATGTGGGTTCTGTCCTTGAGCCAGTTTGCAACCCATCTAGTGACATAGGGGTTTATATTTAAGCTGGTGAGCTTATCTATAATGCCTGAGTGGGGTATTGTATCAAGGCTTTTGAGGTCCAGATAGGCTGTGTGGACCACCTTCCCTTCGTCAATGGCCTTGGTGACTGTTTCAAAGAAGTCAACCAGGTTTAAGAGGCAGGATCTGCCCTTAACAAAGCCAAACTGGGTAGGATCCAGTGTCTGTAGGTCCCAATATCTTTATTTATGAGGTCCATGATGATCCTTTCCATAGCTTTGCAGACCAAGCTAGTCAGGCTTATGGGGCGATAGTTTCCAGGGTCCGCTGAGGCACCACCTTTGTGGAGAGGGACCACTGTTGCTGAACGCCACTCTTTGGGTACATATCCTGTAGTAAGGCTGAGATTGAACTGTAGTTTTATGTTTGGGTTTAGCTCTTCTTGGAGTTCATGTAGGACGCAGCCTGGGACACCGTCTGGTCCCATTGATGCTGTGTTTTTTGCTTTGGAGAGGGCGGCTCACCTGAGCATCTGAGATGTCGGGGCAGCACTCTGCTGGGATAGATATTTGCCCTTTGGTGGGAGGGGAGAAGTTTGCGCTGAACCTGTCAGCTAGGATGTTGGCAATGTCTGTGGGATCAGTGTATTTTTTGTCATTTTGGACTAATTCTGAGCATATCTGGAAATTCCCACCCAGGTTCCTTAACTAAAGAAAGCCTTGTGATTATCTTTAGTGTCCTGTGCAATTTTCTCTCTGCTGGCCTTTGACGATTTTATGAGTGCCCTTAGTTTTTTGCTAATACTGATCAGAGATGCCTTCCCTTTTTGGGATTTTGCTCTATCATGTAGTAGCTTCCTCCTTCTATTGTATAGTTTGTTTATGGCTGGGGTCCACCAGACAAGTCGTCTGCCTTTGGAGGATTGGGTCTTGGTTTTATTTGGGATTGCATGATCCATGCATTCCTGAAGGTGTTCATAGAATGCATTTATAAAGGATTCTGCGGTCTGGGCCGTATTTTCCACAGGCCCGGGGGCTTTGAAGGATTCCACCTCGGTTTTGAGGAGTGTGAAATTTGCTTTAGAGAAGTTTTTCACTGTGGTTTTCTGGGCAGGGGTGGGGTCGGGATGTGAATATCCAGTGAGATCAGTTTATGGTCTGATCTTACCAGTGAGAATACACTTCTGGTCTGGAGCATAGAGTCCCCATGTTGGTGATGATCAGGTCCAGTATGTTTTCCCCTCTTGTGGGAGTGGTAACAAGTTGTTCCATAGCATTTGAGTTTATGAATTCTAGGAACCTTTGGGCAAGGGTGTTGGAGCTAGAGTAATGCTCCCAATCTATGTTTGGGTAGTTGAAGTCGCCCAATATAATGGTGTTCGGAGAGACCTTCATATTTTCTAGTGTTCTCAGGAAGGCCGAGTGGGGTTCCTGGGTTTGGGAGGGTGGTCTGTAGCAGGCTATAAACTGGAAGGCAGTTTTACCCACTGTTAGTTGCACATGGATAGTCTCTGATGCTTCGTGGCTTTGCTACCAACCTGGAGGTGTGGGTATCTTTGATGAATATCGATACTCCCTCCTTTGTGGTTCGGTCCAAGTTTTGGGGCGAAAAGCATGGTATGAGGTATAACCTGGTAGTGCTGGGTGCTCTCGGAGTCCTGAACCAGGTTTCTGTTACTGCACAGATATCGATGTTCTCCATGCTAAGGAGAGTTTCGAGTGCATCTTGAGGTTTAGACTTCTAGCGTTGAGTAGCATTACTCTTAGTTTCTTATCCCTTGTGATACCTATGGAGGTGGGTTTGTCTTTGAGCCTTGCCTAAAAAGGCACTATGGGGTAGCAAGAGCCTTTGCCAATATCCGAAAGCCCAGGGGTGACAGGTGCAAGCCGTCCCTAGCAAAGCATTGTGGCTTGTCGTGCATATCATCCCAAGCTGACAGGCATTGGATCCCCTTTGAATGACACCAATACTTAAGCCAATTGTTGAAACTGATCATCTTGTCTTCATATTGTGGCATCATTCTTAGTGAGGGTAAGATGCTACTCAAGGTCAGGGTCATACCAGCCTGGGCTACATGCTCATAGAGCTCCTCTATGTCTCTTTTCATGTCGTCCAGGGAGGTACGTCTCAGGTCATTCACACCAGCATGGACAATGACTGAGTCATATTTGTACTTGCCTTGGAGTGACCTGAGTGCTTGTGTTATGTGGCGGATCCTAGTGCCAGACAGGCTGCTCACCGTGACCTTCTCCTTGTTCAGCCTGGTGAGCGGGACGTCAGTGTGCCTGACGATAGAGTCACCTATTACAAGTGTATCAGGTGTGTTGTTTAGCCTATGGGCTGTGACTGTTCGGCACACTGGCTTTGTGAGATATGTGTTGCACGTGTTTTGTTTTGGGGTAGCGGTTGCTTGGGTGTCTGCTTTGGAGGTCTCTGCTGCTTAGGCAGATCTTTATTTAGAGCCTCCGAGTATGTTTTTGTGTGATTATGTGTTTGGTTTGCTGTCGTGGTAGGTCTATGTGAGACTGGAATTGTAGTGAGTGTGGTTTCCTTCTCCTCCTGACTGGTTATGCCAGTACTGAGTTGAGAGAGCTTAGCCTCCAGTTTGGCTATATGGTTGCATCTCTCACATGTGTTGGAATTTGTTGGGAGGAGGAGAGGGTGTTCTGTGTACATGAGGCAGTTGTAACATTGCCTCAAGATTCCCATATTCACCAGCTGGACCGGAGAGGAGATTGACAACTGACCTTTGGACATGCAGGAATAATATTGGGAATTCCTTTATAATTGAAAACAAGGGCCAATGGGGAGCGAGGGTGTAGTGCTTTTAATTTTTAGTGCTGACTTATAATTGCTTTAGTGAGCAAGTGCCAGGTAACAAGTGCAATGTGTTAATGATGGTCATTCCCCTTCTGACAAGGATGGGAAAGCTTTGAAAGATTTGAGGGAAAGTATATCCTTCTGCAACACTTATTTTTAGAATTATCAGCTGTCAGGTTCGCTTGTTACAGTTTATGCTTACATCTTTTGAGAATATGAAGAAAATTATGGCATCTTCTCCCTTACTTGAGAAAAGTCATCTTTGTTTAATCTTATTGCTTCTGTGTTTCAAGACACTGTACACTGTTTGAAAATGTGCTTATGATTAAGCTTATGCTACTTCCAGAGCTGCTGCACTGGAACTTTTATGAGGAGGTTTGCTTTGTTGCATACTTGTAATCTTCCTGAGGATGTTAAAGCTGAAATGTTCAGTTCTGCCTCAAAAAAGTAGTCTTTGGGCTTCCTGATGTAGGGGGTCCTGAGATTATGTTGGAATTTAAATCTGGTGCTATCCCAACTCATGTTATTACCTTTTGAACCAGCTTCGTCATGCCCACTTAAATTTCTTTCCTGGAAAACCCTGTTTCTTGTTGCAATCACTTCAGCTTGCAGAGTCTCAGAGCTGCAGGCACTATCAATTAGACCCCCGTATCTGATCTTTCACCCGGACAGGGTCACCTTACGTACTAATCCGTCCTTTCTACCAAAAGTCTGCTCAGAATCTAATCTTAACCAGTCCATAGAATTTCCCACTTTTTTCAGACACCATAACAATAAATTGAAATACATGTTACACAAATTGTACGTGCACAGACAGCTGAGATTTTATCTGGACAGAACAAAAGAATTTAGGAAATCGGATCAACTTTTTGTTTCTCATGCAGATAATAAGAAAGGACTTCCAGTAACAAAGATCACGTTATCCAAATGGCTTTCGGACTGCATAAACTTTATTTATTCATCTTCCAATCAGTCTATTCTGCTCAAAGCTAAAGCTCATTCTACTAGAGTTGTTTCTTCTTCCTTAGCCCATGCTGCTCGCTTACCGATAGATACCATTTGTGCAGCGGCTACCTGGGCCAAACCTTATACCTTTATTAATCATTACAAAGTGGACAGGGCCTCCAGGGACAGGGCTTCCTTTGATTCCACTGTTCTCAGGAATGTTCTCCCGTGAGCCACCCGGGGTTTAGGGTGCTAGGAACGCTACCCGTGTGTAAGAACAAACGGCGAGATCGAACAACTTCACATAAAGAAGTTATGTTCTTGCCATAACGTTCCATGTGAGTTGTTCATCTCGCCTTTGTTCTTACATTCCCACCCTCCTTCCCCCTCCGTGTTCTGGAAGAACAGGTACGACTGGTGGCTGGTTGTCTTTTCTCATGGTCCCTTTGGACTGCCTGTCTCTATGTATGCGTTCATATTTGGACATCTATAATGTATATGCGTATATCTGTCCTTACATTTTGGGTATATATCTGTATTTGTGTATTGATACGTATGCATGGGTAGGCGGGTATGCCTTTTGTTGTCTGGTTTTCATAGCAAACTAGATCTGAGGGTTAGCAGGAGAGGATCATGGGATAGGGACTGTGCCTCGAGCTTCTCTTAGACGCAGAGCTTGGAATGTGGCTGACTCGGAGCCGAGGGATCGGCTCCGAACCCGTGTGTAAGAACAAAGGCGAGATGAACAACTCACATGGAACGTTATGGTAAGAACATAACTTCTTTTTTAATCTTATTGCTTCTGTGTTTCAAGACACTGTACACTGTTTGAAATGTGCTTATGATTAAGCTTATGCTACTTCCAGAGGTGCTGCACTGGAACTTTTATAAGGAGGTTTGCTTTGTTGCATACTTGTAATCTTCCTGAGGATGTTAAAGCTGAAATGTTCATTTATGCCTCAAAAAAGTAGTCTTTGGGCTTCCTGATGTAGGGGTCCTAAAAAGTGTGATGCTGATACAGAGAGTTAAGATTTTTCAGCCTTCCTTCTCTACATTCGTCAAGGGGGTTAATGTTAAAACTGCAACCTTTGACAAAAAGCAAAACAAGCAGACCTTCAAAAAGCAATAGAAGGGAGCCCCCCCCCCAAGAATAAAGGACAGTCTAAAAAGTTGAATTAACTATCTCCAGAACCCTTCTCCACCCAGTTCCCAACCTGGCAAGCTTCTTCCCAAAAATCTGAACCTACATTTTTCTCTTTGGTAACCGATTGCTTCAGACAAATGGGTTTTGAGAGCGATTCATCATAAATGAAACTTTCTCCTTTTCAGGGAATTTCACCTCTTCTGCCAGATCAGACTTCTCTTTTCCATCCTGTCATTCAGCATCTGATATCTCTGATGTGATAGCTGTCCCTCCTTCTCAGATAGCAGAAAGCTTTTTTCAGGAGTTTTGCTGGTGTCATAGAAAGAAGCTTCATAGAGACCAGTCCTAGATCTTTTTAAACCAGTTTGTGACAATTCTAAAGTACAAAATGTTATCTTTTTGTGACCTGTTGCCTCTCATTCCCCATTTAAGTTTTTTAGTGTCCTTAGATTAAAACAAATGCTTCTCACATTCTTATTATCACCAGATTTCAGACATTTAAGGTTTTCTTTGTCTGGATCCCTCTTTCAGTTATCTGCATTACCCTTTGGGTTATCCACTGCTCCAGGGGTATTAACAAACTGTCTGGTTCCAGCTGTAGCCTACTGCAGACTGCAAGGTATTTACATTTTTTCCTTATTTAGATGACTTTTTAGATGACAACTTTGTAGAGTCATTTTCAAAGTGTTATAAATCACCCGCTTGGGTGAGAGATCTTCTCCTGCACAGACTGGGGTTTCAGGATAACATCCAAAACTCTTGTTTGACTCCTCAGAAGATTGTTTTCCCTGAAATGTCTCCTAGATAAATCAGTCCAAATTGCTTTTCTTCTACAAGAAGAAAGTATATCTAGATCTTTTCCTGAAATTTTTCCAAAGTCTCAACAATGGATATAACATTCCAATTTGCAGTTTTGGGGGTTGTGAGAAGGGAACCTCTTTGGTGGAGAGACCAGTTTTATCTGAGTTTAGGTCTTCCATTTTTCCTTCCAGCCCCAGCAAGTCTTTAACAACAGACACCTAGCACTTTGTTTGGGGAGCGCTGTCTAGGGGGATAAAAGTGAAGGGTCTGTGGAACAAAAAAAGATAAGACTAAAACACACAAGCATAAATGACGTTGGCAGTCAGGACCATTTCACGTGATTACAGACAACATTATAGTTATGTGGTACATAAACAAAAGGGGGAACCAGATCCTACCTTCTGTGCGGACTAGTCATGGATATAGCTTTTCAGCACAGTCTCACTTTACAGGCACCTTGTATCCTGTCAGAGCACAGTTTTGTGGCAGACAAGCTGAGCAGGACTAGGACAGACCCACACAAATTGAAACTAAATCAGGCGGTTTTCCAAGAATTGATCTTGCTGTGGAGAACTCCTCCCATAGATCTTTTTGCCTCCAAACACAACAGACACTTGGGAAAATTCTGCTGTAGGACTCCATGTAGGAAGGCCTGGAAAACAGATGCTTTTTCTTTTCCCTGAACAGGAATGCTCCTGTGTGCTTTTCCACCATTTCCACTAATATCCAGGGTTATTCTCAATAAAGGTCATTGTGCTGACTCCCTCCTGGCTCAGGCAACAGTGGATCTCCCTTCTTTTGGAGATGACTGGGGGATTTACAACAAGCTTCCTCACAGACTGGGGACCTACTTTACAGAAGACAGTGAGTGTTTGATATATCCGTATTCCAAACAGCTGCAACTAACCTCCTGGATGATGGTCTTAACACTTTTTAACCACCTATTTTTTTAGGACATGAGGCAGTTATTAAAGGAGGCAAGAAAACTGGCTACTAAAAAAAAATCACGTTATCAAATGAAAAAGATTTTCTAATTGTTACCAGGACAAGAGCCAGAACCCTTTTAAGGGTAGTGTTTCTGTGGTTCTACAATATTTGTGTGAGTTGTTATCCTCTGGTCTTATTCCTCCATTTAGGTACATTTGTCGAACATTTCTTCATTTATTCCTTCGGACCTACTCTTTCAGGTGCAGTCCAATGAAAAGTATTTTTGAAAGGTGTATTGCATACCAAGTCTCCTAGAAAACAGGTGCATCCTTGGGATTTTAATTTAGTCTTTGAAAAATTAACTCTTTCTCCATTTGAACCAGCTAATCAGGCTGGCTTGAGATTCTTAACATGGAAAACAGTTTTGCTGATTACTCTGACTTCTGCAAGAAGTGTGTCTGAGTCGTAAGCTCTTAATGGTGAGTCAAAGATAGGGTTTCATTAAGAACTAATCCTTCCTTTATGCCTAATGTGGTTTTCAGGATTAATTTCAGCCAATCTGTCCATCTCCCTGTCTTCTTTCCAGGACCTAAAAATAGAGGTTGGGGTGGGGGGATCTTCCATACTCTGGATGTCCACAGGCAACTCAGATATTATCTTGATAGAATGAAAACTTTCAGGAACTCTGATCTGTTATTAATTTCATGTGAAGGTAAGAAGAAAGGGCAACCTAGGTCAAAGCAGACTGTTCTCAGTTTATGTCATGCTATTGCCTTTTGTTACACCCACTGCAATAGGACACTCTAAGGCAGGGTCAAGGTTTACTCTAACAGGGCCTAGGCATCATCTGTGGCTTTTTGAAAACCGTTGGTTTCTAGAAGTATTCTAGAAGTGGCAACTTTGTCCTCTGTACAAAGTACTACAAACTAGAGTGTTTCTCCAGGTCTAAGACTGGCTTTTCTAGAACTATTCTCCAGGGTTTCCTGTCCCCTCATCCTTCTTCCTTCCAGTCCTTTAAAGCTGTGGTAATCTAGCCATATAGCTAATGCTACTCCAGAAATGAGCACAGTGATGAACATGGTACAGTTGTTTAAGTAAACTTACCATAACAGGAGCTGTTCAAATGATCACTGCTCACTAGCTGCTCCCTTTTGCACCCCCGCTGTTTTTTTGCCTTATTAGGACATTAGCCTCCCTTTCTCAGTTGGCATGAAAGCTGTGAAGGGCTTGACACCAAAATCACTCTTTCTTCAGCATTGCTTTAGCTGGGGCACATTGAAGGTGCCCTTTAGCTTTGGAAGCTGGCCACTTATTGTATGCTTAGCAGGATGTAACCCATATCTAAGGCTAGTGCAGCAGTGATCATTTGAAGGTCTACTCTTATGATAGGTTTACTTACACAACTATACTATATTTTCCAGCCTACCTCTACAGGTCAAGAAAAGTACTACTTTGTCTACCTTTAAGGCTAGTCTTGATGATTGGATGGGAAGACACAAACTTACACCAGGGTTATCATGCATGGTTCTGCTTGATTTTGGAGAACACTAATTATGGACTTCTGAAATGTGGCGAGAACATTTATGTATGCCTACTTTAAAGGTGTATATGACTAGGCCTCTCATGATCCTATAATCAGTTGTCTAGTATTGTTCCTGTGTTGAACAGGCTTTGTTTCCTGTTACTCCTTTTCAGTACTGCTGTGAGATGAAACTTCTTATGGACAGGAATCTGTCATGTCTATATGATACCTGGGAATCCTGTTATCAATCACAGGCCTCAGACTGGGTCTTACAGCCCATATTTTCACTGCAGGGCACTGTATTTGAATTACAAGTCCATCCACAATATGCCAGGTACAGTGTGTGACTTGTAAATAGTATTTGTTGCTCAACATTGATGAGAAGGGCAGCATTTTTACCTCGTTATCCCTGCTTGAAGCAGTAGAAAGTCCCAGAGGATGTAGCAGATTTGTTTGAGTGATCTAGTTGTGGTAGGAACAAACTTCAGATTTTTCCGCATTTACCATCCACCCAGTAATGTCAGGTAGTTTCTACAGGTGTTCACCCGTTTCCTTGTTGATGCATTGTTGAATTTCTTAGATTGTTTTTAATTCTGGATGATTTCAAAATTTGGGTTGGTGGCATATCAGTCATTCTCTAAAGAAATTATTTTAGTTATGAAATAATTGGGGTTTGTAGTTGGTTCACTTGTGTACTTTTCCTTCAGTAGGTACCCAGTTCTGATATTAAGTACAAGGCTGGTAAGATAAGAACTCTAGAATCTGTACTTGACTGGATACCTTTAGGTTTCAATGTAGATGATCTTGAGCTTTGTGGCACTGTATAATGAAACTATTACACTTGCTATTGATCAAATTGCCCTAGTGAATGTGCATCCCATCTATTGTGAAGTATGCAAGCCTTGTTAGTTACAATGAGCTGTATATGCTGGAAAAAAAGGCTGAGGCTGGAGTGCATTAGACTCTGGTTTGTTTACTTTTGAAACTATTCTAAAGGTTTTTAACTTCGAAGTGTAAGGCAAATGTTGACTTTTGTTTAAGTTAAATTCATCAGGTGAGAGAGTCCACTTGGAACCTTTGGAGGGCAAAACAGTGCTGTAGAGAATTTGTTTTAATGTTTTCCATCTTGGCATGTTTGCATGTATTGACTACTGTGAAATCCTGAGTCTGATATCAAGTACATTGACGTCAACTTGAGGATTTGGACCTACAAACCAACCAGCTGCTTCACTCCAGCTTCAGTGTATTAGGTTGGTTTATTTTTCAGATTGTTGGGCCATCACTACAAATGGAAGGCTTTCCCAACAACTTATGAGGTTGAGATAACTGTCTGATTCGCTGTCCCATTTCTTACATGCCAGCTTTTGGAGGTGACACATTACAGTGGCAGGTTACTGTTGCTGCTTAAAGATCAAAGGTGTTTATCTTTTAGCCCTGCTTAATCTTTGCACTGCATTTGACATCATGGACTGTGAGATCTTGGATTGCTTGCATAACCACTGTGGACTGTTGTCCACAGTCCTGTGTTGCTTTTTCTCTTTGTCTTGTAGGGAGTGGAATTAATTCTTCTGGAATTACCAGTTGCATTGTGCGGTTCACGGCTCCATTCTTTATCCTCTTTTCATTTACAGTGCATATGGCTCTTCAAAGAGATCTGAATAAAAGGAGAGGTTTGTGTTATCACTTTTTGACTGATAGTCAGCTATGCATAGTCTTCCTTCAGGTGTGTGTCAGTTCTATTTGGGGGTTTCTAAAGGCTCTATTATTGACTCCTTTTAATTTACATTGTATATGCTTCTTCATGGAGACCCTATTCAAAAGAGAGGTTTGAGTTATCGCTGTCAGACTGATGATACTTTGCTGTATGTCTTCTTCCTTCAGGAGCAATTGTCAGCTCCAGCAACACAGGGAAGAAGTCTGGAGGCCATCCTTAACTGGATAAAAGAGTTTTCTTTAAGCACAGTCCTAGTAAGATGGGTGTTGTGACAGTTTATACAACTTTAAGGTCTCTGTAACTCTTATTATTTCCTTTGTCAATGTGTGTGGGGGGAAGAGACTATAGACTGTGTTGAAAGTCCATAGTTTGGGTGTGATCCTTGATGATCACCTGTCACTTTGGGTACAAGTGATAGTAGCAGTTAAACCATCTTTTTTATCATCTGATGAAAATCACTTAAGTTGGGAACACTTTGTAATCAGGAGATCTTGAGAAGGTTGTGCTTGCATTGGTTTCATTTTAGTAGGATTATTTTTTTTTAAGTGTTTTCCTTATGCTGGATGAATTTGACCTTGATCACCTGCATATGGTACAGAATGCATATGGTGAAGAACAGCCTATTAATAGGCTGTTGACTATTGTTCACATATGCTACCTATTGTAGGTCTCTGTATAAGACACTGGTTCTTACATGCAAGAAGTGCATGAACTGATTCCGTCTTGCATGAAGGAGATCTTCTTTGTTTTTCACTGTTGCAGTCATCACATTTGGGTTATCCCTGCCAGGGTAGCCCTCAGCCAGCTCGAATACCAGAGGCTTACTATTTCTGCATCGGTTGCTGTCGCTTGAGGACTGATGTCAGGTTGTCAGTAGTATAAAGTAAGGCAGCCAATGCCATTACATCAGTTTTTCGTGCCGTGGAGCCCGAAGCAGAAGCAGTTCACACGAGTGCCGGTCGGCCACTACCTGAGTTTTCGTCTCCGAATTGAAGTTGAAGTCTTCCAAAGCTAAGTACCCCATTGGGGATCCTTTTTTGTTTCACTAATCGGTGTCAGAAAAGGTTAACAATTGTCTCACTTGTGGAAAGCAAATACCACACCGAGACTTCCGCTCTTACTGCGACACTTGTTTAGGCCCAGACCACTACATCCCCCCGATGTTCTTCGTGTTTCACTGTTGCAGTCATCACATTTGGATTATCTGCCTGCAGGTAGCCTTCAGCCGGCCTGAATACCTGAGTCTTCAGATTTCTGCGTCGGATGCTGTTGCTTCTTCCATGATGTCAGGTCGTCAGGGGTATAAGACATCCAGCCACCGCCATTACATCAGTCTTTCTTGCCGAGCGGTGCCCAGAGCAAAAGCAGTTCGCAAGTGCCGGTCGGCCGACTCCTGAAATTTTCGTTTTCGAGTTTCAGACCTGAAGTCTTAAAAGATAAAGTACCCCGTTGGGGATCCTTTTTTCTTGCTCTAACCGATGTCAGAAAAAATTAACAATTGTCTTGCCTGTGGAAAGCAACTACCTCATAGAGATTTTCATTCTTACTGCGTCACCTGTTTTAGGCCCAGACGACAATGTCCCTCGCTGTCAGTTTTGTACTTAGTTCAATGCCCGAACTATTCATCTTCAGGCTATTTTTGTAGCTAAATACTTTTGTTCTCGATCCCCGTACTCCGAAATGGCTTCGTTAAGCCATCTGACTACTGATCTTCCGATAAAAACGTAAGGATAAAGACAGAGACAGACTGCAAAGGTCCAAAACTGCCGACGATGCTTCCGCTAAGCTAGTCGCCAGTCCGCCGGTACTCAGTGAGGTGCTTTCACAGCCTCTGATACCCACTACTACAGATTCGCAGGCCTCTACTTAGACCCATTCAGAGTCCTGTATGCCGCAAGATGCATCTTCGACTATGGAACCTGCGGATGTCTCTACCTTGGATGGGTTCGGTGCCGCTGTGCAGGCACTGGCTCCTGAGGGTGTATTCAGGCCTACCGATTTTCATTTTAAACCAACGACTTTGTTTCAAGCTAAGAATACCGAATTTGTCAGACCTAAAGCTCGCATTACTTCTAGAAAACCGGCAACCAAATCGAATTCTCAGGCCCATATGCCTCAAAAACAAATTATTAAAATGGCTGAAGACCTTATTACCTTAATTAGGGGAAGCCAGCCTCCCCCCTTTACGAGACCTAGAACTGATTTTCTTTCTGATTCTTCTGATCAGGAATCTGATATCTCTGTTCTTTCTAACTGCCAGGATTTACCCTTATTTACTTATGAGGATTCTGATGCAGAGGATTCCATTCCCTCTGCTTTCCCTCCAGAAGATTTTTCTTTTGGTGAAACCTTGCCTACCCTTAGGGAGCATTTCCACTGGGAAAGCCAAGACTATTCTGAGTGCAAAAAGAAACTTCAGCCTCTAGCTATCCCTCCTGTTCTGGAGATTGTAGATGATGTTTTCTTGGAATCCAGCCTCACATCAGACACTTTGCCTCCAGCTCTTAGGAAACCTGACCGGTACTACAGGGTACCTGACTCTCACAAATTCCTCTTCAAGAATCCTACTGCGGATCCAGAGACCATTTCCCAAGGACCAAAAGGCATTAAGGCTACTACTGCCAAAAATCCTACCCCTTAGGGGCTCTAGAGCTTTAGACAGATGGGGTAAGAAGGTACACACTTCTGCTACTTTGGCCATTAGGGCTTTAAATTGCCAGTTTCATATGTGAAAGTATCAGCAGCATATTATGGGTCTAAAACAGAAATTTATGTTGATTCCTGACTGTGCTGAACACAAAGATTTGCAAGATTTAATGCATTCTGCTGAACAAGTTGGTAAACATGCTTTGCAATGTGGTTTTGATGCTTTAGAAGCATCTTGTACGGCTGCTGTCACTGGGTCTGTACTTAGAAGGCATGCTTGGCTTAAGGAACAAAACATGCCGGATCATGTTAAAGCTAAATTGCTGGATGCACCCTTAAACCAAGACCGACTTTATTGCAACAAAGCCGAAGTCGTCCTCAAAAAGATGGAGGAAAAAGCTAAATCCATGCAAACTGTTAAAGATTTCTTACAAGTACAGCCTCCTAGATTCAGTAGGCATTGACCTTCAAAGAACTGGTCTTTTCCAGTCCCTTCCAGGCCTTCTCAGTCCAAACCCAGGAGCAGCAGACCACCAAGACTTCAGTCTCAGGCTGTGCACAGATCTAAGCAGTGGGGAGGGATACCACTTCCAAAGCAGAGAGTAGTAAGCCACCCCTATGGAAAAATGGCACAATGACTTATCCTTAAGCCCTACTCAAGTACTCGCTCCCTTAGGAGGGAAGCTCTCCCTGCATGCAAAAAACTGGGAACTCATTACCCCAGGGCAAATGGGTTTTAAACATACAGATTCCACTTCTACTCACTCCCAACCCCAAGTGGATGGCCAGACCTCCCCCTAAATCAGTGGGCGGAGGCCCCAAAACAAGTGCTCGCTCTCCTCAGTATCAAGGCTATTCAACCTGTCCCAGCAGAACAAAGGGGGCAAGGTTTTTATTTAAGACTGTTCCTAGTTCCCAGAAAAGAAAATTCCTGGCATCCTATCCTGGACCTGTCTATTCTCAACACCTTTCTGATGGTTGCAAAATTCAAAATGCTATCTCTTCAGCAGCTTCTTCCTATGCTAGCCAAGGATGCCTGGCTGGCAACCCTAGACTTAAAAGAAGCTTACCTGCACATCCCAATAAGGGAATCCTGCAGACAATACCTACGCTTCAGGGCAGGCTCTATGCACTATCAGTTCTCTGCACTTTCCTTTGGCTTATCTACTGCGCCCAGGGTATTCACAAAGTGCCTAGCTCCAGCCATTGCATTTTGCAGGCAGAGAAATACTCAGATTTACCCATACTTTGACGATTGCCTGATTCAGGCCGAAAGTCAGGACTTGCTATTACAACACCTGGCATTTGTAAAGACACTTCTCACCTCACTGGAGTACACCATCACCGAAAAGAAATCACACCTAGTACCCTGCCAGCAGATTGTATTCCTGGGAGCAAGCTTGAACACAGCTTCCCAGATGACATTCCTCACTCCAGAGAAACAAGTTTATTTGACAATTATTTGACAAACTACTTCAACCTACTGGCCACAAAAACCCAGCTATCTGCAAGGAAAATCCTGCAAGCCCTGGGGTTCATGGCCTTTTGCATTCTGTTAATTTCATGTGCAAGACTACATATGAGGAAACTTCAAAAACTTCAATGGTATCTAAAATGTCTATGATCTAACATTCTCAGGACCTGGAAACAATGATGCCTATCATTCCTTGTCTAAGGGCAGAGTTCCTTTGGTGGGCAGAGGCCTGCTACCACAACAAGGGACTCCCTTTCACTCTATCCCCTGCCGCCCAAACCCTAACAACAGACGCATCAGATTATGCATGGGGGGCTCACATGGCAGAACAGTGCATTCAGGGCAAATGGAAACCAAAACATATGCACCTGCATATCAATCAAAAAGAAATGTTAGCTGTACAGAATGCTCTGACAGCCTTCAAGAACCTTATTCTTCCAGGACAACTATTGGTAAAGACAGACAACAACACAGTTATGTAAACAAGCAGGGGGGAACCCATTCCTACCCACTCTGCAGACTAGCCATGGCTCTGTGGAACACAGCCTTGAGCTACCAAGTGAACCTGCAAGCTCAGTTCCTGCCAGGCAAACTAAATTCACTGGCAGACGATTTAAGCAGAAATCTCATGGACCCACACAAATGGAAACTGGAACCCAACATTTTCAAGCTCTTGAGGAACAAATGGGGGGCACCAGAGGTAGACCTGTTTGCCTTCCCTAAGAACTACCAGTTGAACAAATTCTGCACCAGAACTCCCCACAGTCAAGCTTGGAAAGTGGATGCCCTGTCCTTTACCTGGGAAAGCATCTCTATATATGCCTTTCCCCCTCTGCCTCTCCTCTCAAAGGTTCTACTAAAGATCAAACAGGACAAGCCAAGGACAATTCTGATCGCCCCAGACTGGCCAAGACAGCACTGGTACCCCCTTTTGCGCAGTCTGACAGTGCTGCAACCATGGCACCTGCCTCAGACCGCTTCCCTGCTGTCCCAGCAGGCGGGCCAGATTCTGCACCCTCAGCTTCAGACCCTGAACCTTGCAGCCTGGCTAATTCCCTGAGCTCACCTATAGCAACTCTCAGTAAGCAGGTGCTGGATGTCATTCTTGAGGCAAGGAGGCCTAGTACTAGAAAATCCTATTCAGAAAAGCGGAAAATATACTGTTCCTGGAGCCAGGCTCAGGGGATGGGCACAACGGTGCCCAACTTACCTCATATTCTAGATTATTTAACAGAAATGCTCCACAAGGGCCTATCTTTCTCTTCAATTAAGATTCATGCCTCTGCCATTTCAGCACATTCTAATACTGAGCCATCCCTCTTCTCTCCTCTCCTGCTAAAGCAATTCCGTAGAGGGGGCCAAGAATTTAAGACCCCCAGGAGAGCTCCCACCCCAGCCTGGGACCTTAACTTTGTATTGGAAAAACTCACTCTTCCTCCCTTTGAACCAGCTGCTGCAGCAGAGTTGAAATGTTTTTTCTTGGAAAACAGTCTTACTTCTAGCCATCACTTCAGCAAGAAGAGTATCTGAACTGCAGGCCCTCATGGCAGTGGAACCCTTCATTATCTTCCATGCGGACACGGTTTCCCTCAGGACTAATCCATCCTTTATGCCCAAGGTGGTGTCTAGTGTGGCTCTAAACCAGTCCATTCATTTGCCTACTTTTTTTCCTAATCCTCAAAATAAGGGGGAAAGGATACTGCATTCTCTGGACATGCACAGACAGCTTAGATTCTATTTCGACAGAACTAAGCCTCTCAGAAAAATCTGACCAGCTGCTAGTTAGCTTTGCTGCAGGGGCAGAGGGGAAGGCCATTTCAAAGCAAACCATTTCCAAATGGATAGCCCATTGCATCCATTTCTGCTACAAGCACCATGGAAAACCTACCCCACAGGGGATAAGATCCCATTCAACCAGGGCTGCATCTACTTCTACAGCCTTTCTCAGAGGTGTTCCTACCAGGGACATCCTAGAAGCTGCTACCTGGAGTTCTGTACATACCTTCACCAAGCATTACCACTTGCCAATTTTTTCTAATCCAGAGCTAGTTTTGTCACTACAGTCTTGCAGGGCCTAATTGCCGGTCCTAATGCTAAGTAACTGCCTCCTCCCTTCCTTAGCTTTGGGAATCTACCCAAATGTGATGACTGCAACAGTGAAACACAAAGAATATAGTACAGTTATCTACATGTACCATAAATCTAGTTGTTCGAGTGTATTCACTGTTGCAGTCCTGGTTACCCTCCCTCCAACCTCCTGACTTCACTTGGCTCTACCATTCCTTCTTGTTTGGCATATATTATATCATGTGTATTTGGTTTTTGGTGGATATGTTACATACCATATAATTGCCTCCTACTGTGGGGGCACCTGGCATCTCGGGCAAGAAAAACTGATGTAATGGTGTCTGCTGCATGTCTTATACCCCTGATGACCTGACATCATGGAAGAAGCTGTAAAAAATATAGAGTGCCACTGGCATCAGACATACCAAAAAAAGTCTTGATTAATTGTCTTTGTATTAAGGTCGGAGGAAGCAGGCAACTGCGAAAGCGCTTACCTCTACTGTTAAGTTTGTGGACTATTAAAGAATTTAAAGTGTTTTACCCTACTCTCAGCAATTGACAACGTTTTTTGCTGCGTCATGGAAGAAACGACAGCATCCGACGCAGAAATCCGAAGACACTGGTATTCAGGCAGGCTGAGGGATACCTGCAGGCAGATAACCCAAATGTGATGACTGCAACAGTGAATACACTCGAACATCTACATTTATGGTAAGTATACACAACTGTTCTTTGTCGCTTCTGTGCTTTGTTCAATGCCAGAACTATCCATTGTCGGACCCTTATTGTAGCCAGATATTTTCGTTTACAGTCTTCGAATTCCGATATGGCTTCGGTAAGCCATCCGACAGCAGATCTTCTGAAAAAATGTAAAGATAAAGACAGAGACAGACCTCACAGGTCCAAACCTACCGATGACGCTTCCGTTAAACTAGTCGTCAGTTCTCTGGTACTCAGGCGCTTTCGCTGCCCCTGCTGCTGATTCGCAGGCAGCTATCGAGGCCCTTTCGGAGTCCGGTGTGCCGCAAAACCCTTCTTCGACTAAAAATCCTGTGGTCGTCTCTACCTTGGATGGGTCCGGAGCTGCTGAGCAGGCACCAGCTTCCGAGGAAGTCCTTCGCACTACCAAATCTCGACACAAACCATCTTCTTTTGTGACTACCCTTCTTTCAGAAACAGCCGAGTTTCTTAGGCCCAGGATTCAAACCACACCCAAGAAACCGATGACCCACTCTAAGGCGCCTGCTACCTTGCCTCAGTCTCAAATACTTAAAATGGCGGAAGACCTTGTCATGCTGATGAGGGGAAGCTAAGCTACCCCCCTCAAAAAGGAAAAGAGATCTGTCCCCTGTAGTTTTGTCTGAACAAGAGTCTGGTGAATCTGATGCATCTGACTATGAAGACATGCAACCCCTCTCCACTTATGAGGATTCTGATGCAGTGGACTCCATTCCTTCAGCCTTTCCCCCAGAGGATTTGTCCTTTGGGGAAACCCTGCATACTTTAAGGCAGCATTTTTAGTGGGAGAGTCAGGACTACCCACAGTCTAAAAAGAGACTCAGGGAATTCTTAGCTCTTCCTCAACACAGACCCCTGGCCATCCCCCCAGTCCTGGATGTTGTGGATGATGTTTTCCTTGAATCCAGCTTGACTCCTGACGCTGTACCTCCTGCTCCCAGAAAACCAGACTGGTACTATAGAGTCCCTGACTCGCACAAATATCTTTTTAAAAATCCAACAGCTGACTCGGAGATCATTTTTCAAGGGCCAAAAGAGATTAAAGCAACCTCTGCTAAGAATCCCACACACTCAGACAGGGATTCCCGAGCATTGGACAGATAGGGTAAAAAAGTATACACCTCAGCTACTCTTGCTGTCAGGGCACTAAATTGTCAGTTCCATATGCTGAAATTTCAGCAACATACCCTATAACTCCTTAAATAAAAATGACTTCCCTTCCTACTTGGACAGAATCTAAAGATTTACAAGACTTAATGCATTCTGCAAACCAAGTAACTAAACACACTTTGCAGTGTGGTTTTGATGCCCTAGAAGCTTCTTGCAGGGCAGCAGTCACTGGATCTGTCATTAGAAGGCATGTATGGCTTAAGGAACAACCCCTGCCAGACCATGTCAAATCTAAATTGTTGGATGCCCCCTTGCACAAAGGTAACTTATTTGGCAAGCAAGCAAGAAGAGGTCTTAAAAAAGATGGAAGAAAAAGCAAAATCTATGCAAACAGTTAAGGATTTCTTACAAGTCCAGCCCCCTAGGTTCAGCAGGCTTTGTCCCACCAAGCACTGGTCCTTTCCTGGTCTGAGTAAACCAGCCCAGCCTAGGCCCCATGGAAACAGACCACCCAGACAGCAGTCCCTGGTAATGCAGAGATCTAAGCAGTGGACTACCTCCACTTCAAAACCAGGGAGTTCTAAGCCACCCCCTTATGGTAAGAACTCACAATGACTCACCTCCCCCCCCCTCTGCCCACCTTCACTTACCCCTAGGAAGAAAACTCTCATTTCACCAATGGGTTCTGAACATTGTGTCTCAGGGATCAAATTTTCCTTCCATACCCTTCCAACCCCAAAAGGGTTCCCAGATCTACCACCAAATCAGTGGGCAGAGGCTTAAAAGCAAATCCTTTCCCCTTTCTCTATGAGAGCAGTAGAGCACATTCTTGCAGAACAGATAGGCCAAGGCTTCTACTCCAGACTTTTTGTGGTGCCCAGAAAAGAGGGCACCTGGCGCCCCATCCTCGATCTATCAATTTTAAATACCTTCCTGGTGATCCCAGAATTCAAAATGCTCACCCTCCAGCAGCTGTTACCCATGCTCTCCAAGGACGCTTGGCTAGCCACCCTAGATCTAAAAGAGGCCTACCTCCACATTCCTATCAGGGAATCATGCAGGAAATATCTCCACTTCAGGGGAGGATCACAACACTTTCAGTCTGCGCTTCCCTTTGGTTTATCTACTTCTCCCAGAGTTTTTACAAAATGTCTGGCTCCAGCCATTGCATTTTGCAGACAAAGAAATATTCAAATTTACCAATACTTAGATGACTGCCTTGTTCAGGCAGACAGGCAGGAAACCTGCTCAAGCACCTGGCCTTTGTAAAGGCACTACTGATCTCTCTCGGATACACAATCAACGAAAAGAAATCCAAGCAGGTGCCACCCAAAGGATAGTCTTCCTGGGAGCAAGTCTGGACACAGCATCCCAGATGGCATTCCTTACACCAGAAAAACAAAATTTCCTGACAACCTACTTCTCTCAACTAGTCACGAGGCCCCAGCTATCTGCAAGGAAGATCCTACAAGCTCTGGGGTTCATGGCATCTTGCATACTACTCATTCCGTGTGCCAGACTGCACATGAGGAAACTTCAGTGGTACCTAAAGAGCCTTTGGTGTCGACACTCTCAAGACGTGGAACTCTTCTACCTGTAATTTCTTGCCTCAGAAAGGAATTTCTTTGGTGGGCAACAGCATGCTCCCACAACAAGGGACTGCCCCCCTCACCCCCCCCCCCCCGCCACCCAGACCCTCACCACAGACACATCAGACTATGCTTGGGTGCACACCTGGATGGCAGGTGCATACTGGGCCAATGGAGCCCTCAGGAAATCCCTCTGCACATCAATCAAAAAGATGATGGCTGTGCAGTACACCTTAATAGCTTTCAAACCCCTTCTCTCTCCAAGGGTTCCCCTGATCAAAACAGACAACACCACTGTGATGTGGTACATCAACAAGCAGGGAGGGACTCACTCCTACCCTCTATGCAGGCTGGCCATTACCTTTTGGCTCACAGCCTCTTCCATGCAACTACACCTGTTAGCACAATTCCTACCAGGCTTTCTCAACTCTCTGGCAGGCCAATTAAGCAGAAACCTTCTGGACCCACACGAGTGGCAACTCAACAGAAGTACATTCATCCTAATAACTCAAGAAATGAGGAACCCCGAAGGTCGACCTCTTTGCCTCCCACACCAACCATCAGCTCAGCAAATTCTGCATCAGGGAGCACCACTGCATGGCAGTACTAACCCATCCTTCATGCCCAAGGTGGTGTCCAGTGTGGCTCTCAACCAGTCCATTCATGTGCCCACCTTCTTTACTACTGCCCAGAACAAGGGGGGAAGGATTCTTCACTCTCTAGATGTGCACAGACAGCTCAGATTCTATCTGGACAGGACTAAATCCTTCAGAAAGTCTGATCAATTGCTGGTTAGCTTTGTTACAGGGGCAGAAGGCAAAGCCATCTCCAAGCAAACCATTTCCAAATGGATAGCACGCTGCATCCATTTCTGCTACAAACAACATAGAAAGCCTCTCCCCAAGGGGGTCAGGACACACTCCACCAGAGCAGCCTCCACCTCTGCAGCTTTCCTAAGAGGAGTCACCACCAGGGACATCCTTGAGGCTGCCACCTGGACATCTGTTCACACTTTTACCACGTATTACCACCTGCCTCTGTTCTCCAAATCCAGGGCAGGCTTTGCCACTGCAGTCTTGTAGGGCATCCCAGCCAGCCCCTAGTTTCCTTGACTGCCTCCATCCTTTTCCTCAGCTTTGGGAATCTACCCAAATGTGATGACTGCAACAGTGAAACACGAAGAACATAGTACAGTTGTGTACACTTACCATAAATGTAGATGTTCAAGTGTATTCACTGTTGCAGTCCTGGTTTCCCTCCCTCCATCCCCCTTTATTATCTTTCTTTCTTTACAAGGCACCTATTGGTATTTATTTTCCACTGGTGGGGTTCTTCCAGCAGAACCTGGCCTCCTACTTTGGGGGCTCCTGACAGGTTAGGGCAAGATAAACTAATGTAATGGCATTGGCTGCCTTACTTTATACTACTAACGACCTGACGTCAGTCCTCAAGCGATAGCAACGGATGCAGAAATACTAAGTCTCTGGTATTTGGGCCGGCCGAGGGCTACCCTGGCAGGGATAACCCAAATGTGATGACTGCAACAGTGAATACACTCGAACATCTACATTTATGGTAAGAGTACACAACTGTAGTTTATCAATACCCTGTTAATCAGTTTTTAGCCCTCCATTGCACAGACATGGAGCTGCTTTTGCCAGACTAGGACTTGAACATTCAGCCAAAATTTCCTTCTGGGATGTTTTCAAGTGTGCTGAGGTTTGGTCCTGTTATGGAATATTTTTGAAACCCCAAGACTTACTTATTCTGCAAGGGCATTTTAATTGTATACAGTTTATTAGTTTTTGTTGAGATTCCACACTTCCTCCTCCCGCCTTTTTTTACCACTTATTTCTGTCTTACCTGAGATACTTTATCCACTAGATACAAGTTTTGTTTTGATTGGAGATTTTAGTCTGTAAGCTGAGTTAAGACCTTTTATGTAGGTTGTGTTATTCCGTATGACAGATTCTTCAGACTCTCCTTACATGATGTGTATTCTGTTGCATTGTTTTCTGGCTCAGACTTTTTTTTTTGCAACAAGGAGTGTTCATTGTATTCTGGTACCTAGGCAGCGAAACATTTCCCTGTGGTACATTTGATTGGGAACACATGGCTGAGCTGCAGAGAAATGTGCCTGTTGCAGATTCCCTGTGGGCAATGAGAAACACACACTGCCATGCCCACAGCATTAATAACCAAGTTCACTGGGGGAAAATAATGTCCATGACTCTCAAGGCAACATGAGACAGCTGGCGGTATGGAAGGCATCAGCAGCAGGCTGGCCAGCAGGCATGTCACTGGCAGTAAAATGCTTTGCACAATGGGCAGTGCTTTGTGTGTGTGGATCACTACCCTTTTCAGAGTGTGTAGGGAAAACTACTTAAAATGCATAATATGACTACAGTAACATGAAGAATTTCCTTCAGGCTGTAGCACACTTCTACCTGTTGTAGTTACATAAGCATGTGTTGTACACTGAACACAACATTCATTACTTCTGCCCCCTGCACTTGGTTATGAAACTTCTGTGAGAATTACTGCTGTGCCATCAAATACAAACAAAAGTCAAAATCTCTTCATATAATCTTTGTACATAAGAAAATAATTCCCTGACCTTTTAAAGATCCCCCCTTTATTCAGCATATAGGTGAAAGAAGTTTTAGCAAAGTAGTGCCAGCAGATTGGAACCACCTTGAATTAAACCTTAGAAAGCTACTCTGGATTTAGAAACCAGCTTTTTACAAATCTGAAACTGTAGTTTATTCATACTTCATGGACATAGGATAGGCATCTTACAGTTAGCATGTCACATGAAACCTGTAAATATCAGTAATAAATGTGCATACCATCCAACCACAACTTTATTTTCCCATTTTTGCATATAGGGTCGGGGTATCACTTCAACAGTGACAATAATCTAGAGCCAAGGTTCACACTGCTGGGTAGCTAGCCCTGCTGTGGCTGCTGTTCCACACACACACACACACACACACACACACACACACACACACACACACACACACACACACACACACACCTGTGGCCATTTTAGTGTGCCCGGTCCACCTACTGCCTGTCTTTGGAGTGGGGGGACGGAGCACCTGGAAGAAGCCCTTGTGAACACAGGGAGG
>NC_056735.1:880196639-880204139 GCF_019279795.1 Protopterus annectens | reverse complement strand
GGTTTGAGTCTCACAAGATAAATTGCCAGGCTAAAAAAATCACAAGGCAGGTAGCCTAGTACTGGTCCTGCACTGTACGACAGTGGACAAGTTCCATTCTGGACCTGCTCCCAGAGTGGACAAGCCCCATCCTCAGTGGCAGTTCCACCAGAAGGTGGTGCAGAGCCAACAGAGGTGGAGGTCCAAGGCTGGGCCCCAGATGTGCTGGTGCCTGGTGCCATGGCCAGCTGAAGTGGGACAGGAGGTTCTGCCGGGACCTGCAAACCCATACAGCCTATGGTGTTGCAGTTTTAACACAGATATGGCTTAGTAATAGTCAACAGCATTCAGGATTACTTATAACAGCATGCATAGATATGACCATCAACCCAACACAACAGATGGTATACATTTTCAGAGGGAGCACAATGCATGCATATATACTGCTTGACATCTGTACAAAGTGTAGAAGACTTGTGACTGCAGCTATGAACAGTGGCCCATTATTGTCATGTCACTGAGGACCCCAGACAGTGACTGTCATACCACTGTTTCATGTGACATATGTCCAATCAGGGATGCGATGGCAGTAACTCTCATCACTATCACCATGTACTGACTGTAATCTTCACACTATGCTCCTGCAGTTCACAGATGTGTGTTCAGTGAGTAACACAGGAAACAAATGGTTCCACACACTGACCAGTCAGCAGATGGCCCTACAGATGGGGGTTCCCTCACAAACAGAGCACTGTCAGTTTTAAAACTTGCAGAATAGCCATTACCACACACAACTTGTTAAACTGGCAGTAGTCTCAATGAAGCATAGCTACACTTACATGCTGTAGTCATGTCTGGCACATCACCCTCTTGTCTTTAGGCTATTTTCCATTGTGTATGTTGTTTGAGGAACATCCAGATATCATCTGTGATGCCGTTTGCCAAACACCAGATCCAGGTTCCACTCACAGCAACTGTCATGGGCAAACACCAACATGATGTTCCTAGATATTGTACTGTGTTTCCATGCACTTGGCTATGGGGACATCATCACAGCTGTTCCACATGCAGCCAGCTAGAGGAGGACTACAATAGGTGCAGATGCCATCACCTGATCATGACCATCACTTACAAAACACTATCTGCTGCTGAGCAGGTGTACAACTCCACATCCACCAGAGAGTGTGTGGGAGGGACAGACAGAGGCAAAGAACATCAGAGAAGGGCTTGGAGACTAAAACCTAAGCATTGTCTGTAACACACCTACCAGTACAGGGGTTTAAACCCCTGACTGACTAGTCATTACTATTACATGTGCATGCAGTTACTCCATGTGCCACAAAACTGACATGTTGGTGTGCTGTAAGAACATATATGTGTGCTGGTGAGTGACATCGGCAACAGAGGTATAGTAGACATACATTAGATGTAGCACACATGGCTGTCAACACAACCACACTCTCTAATGGACTCACATTGACACACTTTGCTAGACCCACAAATACACGTCCTAACTACTTAGTTTGCCACACTGCAGCAATGCACAGGCACTACATGCACCACAGGGGATATCCGGTGGTTCTATGGGCTAGGGCATGTGAACGTGTTTGACATCAGTCGGTATGCTAATGGGAGTTATGCTAGGTGTGACTGTGGTTGGGAGCATCATACCCCACACACAGACACAAGGTGCCAGTACTGACATGCATGTGTGCATTGCTTCATGGGTGTGTAGTGGTTGGCTGTGCAAGATGGCTGTACAAGGCTGGGTGAGGGGTAATCCTTGGCATCACGCCACCCGACAATGGTGTGCAGTGTGGTACAGGGGTGTAGTGTCTGCAATGTCCCACACAGATGGGTATTGTATGAACTGTCCTGACATCCTGGTTACCATTGTGTATGGCCATTGCTTTGTAATGCATGCCATGTCTTTGTTTGATAGTCCATGACGTGGACATTGCCTGGGATGTGCACGTCCCACAATAATGTACAGTGACATGTACAAGTGTACCTGGTTTGACTGGCACATGTTCTGTACGCAGACTGTTATCCTCAGATATGCCAATACTGGCCTGGTGTGACAGGACATGCTTACAGACAGCAGGTTGACCCTGCACCTGCATTGATAGCATAATACATGTATTCCCTGGTGTCAGTGGCATCGGTCCATACAGGGCACTTGTGTAAGGCATTGTATGGCCTCTGTGGATCACATTTGATGGCATCACATATGTTGCAGGCATCCAGTGGGGAACATAGTGAAGGCACATTGTCTGCAATTATGTGTCTATTGTACTGCTGGACAGGGTGCCATGCCCCCTGCAGTCCACTGCAATCATATCATGCCTACTATCTGTCATCAGTGTGCAGGGTACTAGCAATATAGCGGGATATTCTAGGCAAGTGTGTTTGTGTATGACACATGGGTTCAGAACGTATTCCAGGTGATAGTAGGGTTGCATACTTTGTTCGCCAGGCATTTTGCCAGATGTAGGTGTATGGCTTGCCAACACCCTTGACTGATTGACATCTTTACTCCTCGTTAGGTGGACATTGTGACATATAATACGGACACCATATAGAAAAACTACAAAATCCGCTCCTCAACATGTCCAGTGTTTAAACCCTCACAGCCACCTCCACACAGGCTCTGACTGTTAGACACACACACACACACACACACACACACACACACACACACACACACACACACACACACACACACACACACACACACCTGCCATGTCTTGGAATAGAACCCCTACCTAACTAGTTTATCACACTACAGCATTACGCAGTTACAGAACTCACTACGGAGATTACTGGGTTACAGTAGTCCCAGAGGTGTATTACTAGGTGGGTGACAACAGCAGGATTGCCAAAGGTGGTTATGTGAATTGTCAAGTGTGTGCATTCTCTAAAAAGCATTGTTCCTTTCTCAGGCAGACAGACACACACACGCACACACACAATTGGCCTGTTTTGGAATACAACACCTACCTAACTAGTTTATCACACCACAGAAATACGCAGTTACAGCACCTGCTATGGAGAATACTGGGTTACAGTAGTCCCAAAGGTGTATTTCTAGATGGGTGACGTCAGCAGGATTGCCAAAGGTGAGTATGTGAATTGTAAAGAGTGTGTATACTCTAAAAGCATGGTTTCTTTCACAGGCAGGCAGGCAGACAGACAAACACACACACACACACACACACACACACACACACACACACACACACACACACACAGTTGGCCTCTCTGGGATTTGAACACCTACCAAGCTAGTTTAATACACTACAGCATTACGCAGTTACAGCATGTGCCATGGAGATTACTGGGTTACACCAGTCCCAGAGGTGTATTTGTAGGTGGGGGACAGCAGGATTGCTAAAGAAGGGCATTTCAAATGTACTGCGAGTTGTACATGTCTGTTACCTGTGTGTACTCACTGCTTACTGTCACGAAAACACATTTTCACCTGCTTACAACTGCTTAAAAGTGTCTTATGCAGTCTTAATTGACAGTATCAAGGCTTGCAGGTCTTGAACCCTGGACCATGCACACTGAGGTCACTGGGCGTACCACTAAGCCATCTGAGTTGTAGATATGTTGCATGGAGTCTGTAATGCACATCTTGCTACAGGTATTCCGCAGTACTGAAAACAAATTATGTGTACACACATATATATATATATATATATATATAAATATATATATATATATATATAAATATATGCGCATACACAGACACAGCTATAGCTATAGATTGATTGATATATACATATATATATATATATATATATATATATATATATATATATATATATATATATCTGAACACCCTTTGTGACACAGAAGGGTTCCAAAGGAACTAACGTGTACACAAAACAGAGGCATCTCTTGTGTTATAACATTTAAATCTTAAGCAGTTCACCAGAGAAGGGATGGTTGTTGTGTATGTGGAGTTTGGGGTGGGGAATGATATCTAATGAAATCTACCCCGGGGATTGTGGATTTAGGGTGGGGGAATGATGCGTATGGACTTACACCCCAGTGACCACTTCTGTGTCACTGCTCGACAGTGGCACAGGAAAATAACATACCCAACTGTAGTCGTGCTTGACTGTGTATTCTTTACCATTCCTAACTATGTAATACTTTGTAGACACCAGTCACCTCAGACGGCTACCATGGTGTGCTAAAAGACATTACACATGTGTATGCCTGGTTACAAGGTAGTCACATACACAGACATGCACACACTTGCTAGTATTGTGCATACACGTCTTGCCTATGTAAAGGTAACTAGTGCAGTGGTATGCAGTTGGGGTATGTGCCACAGAACACATACAATTGCACTTACTCTGATTCCGCTTCTGAGCTGGGTGACATCACATGACTGATTAATTGCAGTGGGGAGGAGGGAAGAGAGAGGTTTAACAGTTGGCAAGGATAAAGGCCAGTGCAAATGTAGGTATCTCTTTGGAATGCAGCAAAACCCACTGTTATGACAGGATGCAAAAACAAATACACACACACAACCACACTCAGCCATTTGCTGACACACACACTGAGGCATTTGCTGAGACACACACACACACACACAAACACACTCAGCCATTTTCTGACACACACACTCAGGCATTTGCTGTCACACACACAAACACACGCACACAGTTGCCAGTGGTGGGATCAGAACTCCTGCTTATCTACAGATCACTATTACAGTACTACGCAGTTACGAGATGCGCCACAGAGATTACACATTCTAAGGCCGTCAGAATGCCCTTCTAAGATTGAGGACAACAACAGGGAGACTGACAGTCACGAAGTACATAGCTGTAAACCTGTGTGTTTAAAGTAAGTGTCCATTACAACCTGTATGCACAAACAAGACACATCATCTGCAGGTAGGCCTGAGATGTATAGTTGTAGCACAACAGGAACCTGAGCTGGAGTATGCCTATCCGTGGAATGGACAACTACTATCACTATGCAGGGTTACAGTGGGCATGCTCATACACTTAGTAGCACGGGGCTGTTTGGGATGCACTGTGACTACAACTACACAAGGTTATACTGGGCATGCTCATACACTTAGTAACAAAGGGCTTGTTGGATGCACTGACTCAAATTACACAAGGTGGCAGTGGGTACACTCATGCACTTAGTAGTACAGGGCTGTTTGGGATGCACTCCAGTTCTAACCACAGAAGGCCACAGTGTACATGCTCATATACTTACATGTACAGAACACGTTGTAATGTACTCCTATTGTAAACACACAGGTTTACAGCTATGAACATCTTACCTGTCAGTATATATGCACGTCATACTGGTTTACTACCTGATACCTGTATGTGGCCCGTAAATTATATATCTGTGTCTGTGCTGTGTGATACACATGCATACATGTACATGAAGTACTGACATATATATGTTAAGTATACACATTCATGCATGTGTGAACGTGACAGACAATAGGTTACCTGGGACACACAGGTGGATGCTACCTGCAGCATGTGTCACACACCTTGCTACCCTGAAAGGCATACATTGATAGGTTGTGGACAGTGGCATTATACGTGGAATAGTGGCATGTGCAAGCATAATGTGTGAGCCACATTGTGCAATGGTACTGAGGTGCAGGTGTCAAGATGACCTCTCCCGGCTGTGTTAGTAGTTGTCATTATTAGCAGGACTGCTACCCTAAGTATATCTCACATTGGTCATATCCACAATTTCTCCTGCTGTCCGTCACCTTACATGAGGCATTTGCTACCAAGCACATTACTGCCACATGCAGTGATGTCATGGTACGAGTGGCAACTGCTAGACCAAAACAAGGAGCCAATGTCCTGCTGTTATTATGAGGTTGTCCAGTGTCTGTCATTCCGGGCTGTCATGACTGAACAACAAGCCTTCAACACAGAGCACATGCATCCATGTTTCACGTGTGTGCAGATAATACCTAGGTCACATTTACCCATAAAGCCGCATTCCAAGGCAAATGTCCTATACCCAGAAGTAACACCCTGAGACCTTTAAGACAATTGCATCGGATGCTTATGCTAACCAGTGCTAGATGTGTGGCTTTAGTAATCCATTTGCTCAATATAGAACCTATAATGGGGAATACTGACATCTGTGCAGTGAGGAACACCTGGCTGAAGGCTCTGTAGTGCACAATTGCACTACCACCATATAACTCGGATCCAGACATGTGGGCCATAACAGAAGTATGGACCATTCCAGGTGGTGTCCACATATTCATAAAGGCTACTCACATGTAAAGACCACTACTCTGACATAACACATCACAGATGAGTCAGGCACAGACGACAGTGGCAAATGCTGCATTCTAGGTTGTATCCCCATATATTTCCACCACCTTGTCCCCAGACTACCAGCACACATCCATATGTGGTATGACATAGTATGGTAGACCACCAGATAACCCTCGATTGGTGGACTTTACCTAGGGTTACATCAACTGTGCAAAGTACCCATGTACAGACACAGCTGCATAATGTGTTATGCAATGCAATAATACCACTGTTTGTAACCAGCTCAGTTGTACACATACCAGGGTCCCTCAGAGGTTGTCAGCAATAACACGGTTGACTGTTGCTGTACACCAGTAAACACCACCCTCATGGTTGGATATTACCTAACTGTACCTGCCATGGATATGTACATCCCACACTCATACAATATAAATGACATTACCATAGCTTTCGTTATCCTTTCTGCATACAGGTGGCTACAGTCATTACACACATGCACATGGCAGATAGCATGCTAACAGTACATAAGGTTTGATATCTATGTTAACAGAGGTAATATTCATTCTCTACTGGTCACCCATGACACCTATCATATGATACAACACCCCATGTGGCATGTATGTCATTAGACATGTCCACCTAATGCAATGCCTACAAACATACCCAAATAACAGGATCATAGGACCCACACAAGGCCTGTATTGACAGACTCGGGGAAATCCAGCTCTGCTCTATATGTTCCTGAGTAGTCACAGGTGATATGTTCATGACATGTACAGCCATGTGTGGCCACAGCTCCTACATATACCCTATGTCAACAATTGCAAGCAATGCATGCTGTGTGCTGTGTAGACAATAGCCTTAGTACCACAATAGCCAGTACGTGCTGGGGTCAGATGTTTACAAGCCACAACCTCGCACATGCTTGAATGAGTGTACTGCCTCACACTAACAGAGCACATTGCTGGCACTCTTCCAGTAAACATGAGGTGTGTGTGGCAAACATGATGTGCTCACTGTTGACCATTACAGTGCCCTGGTTTCACCAAGGCACTGTCAAGTAACAGTTTGTAGGAGCATGACATGGAATAATGCTGTGTGTGTCTCGCTGATACGTGCTGTTGTCATATATGTACACTAGGCTACTCGGTGAAGGTGGTGGTGTCCTACCAGTACATGAATACAACATCCGTTATGGTGTAATGATTGGCTGTGTTTCACACATGGCATG